>NW_015655991.1:1000103-1035165 GCF_001515625.1 Sinocyclocheilus rhinocerous | reverse complement strand
TTTCGTTTTCTCAAAATATGCATTTAATATCACCTCATTTTCCAGCGATTCTCAAACGATTCGTTCGAAGCAGTTCAAAGATTCAGTCTCTCTAAACCCCTCGTTTTCGTGAGCCTGCTCTGCTCTGATTGGTCAGATGGCCTAGTCTGTTGTGATTGGTCTACGGCGTACAGCGTGTGTCGGAAACGATACGCCTATTTCAATAGTTCTGTATTTTGAACGCTCTATAGAAAATATAAACATCTATTATTTATCATACTTACAGGTTGTGATTCAGTGGAGCAGCTGGTCCAAATAAACAGGATACTGATCCATCTTTCAACAGCAAGCGTTTTGTGAATCCCGCGTTGAACTCCCCGAGATTAGAGAAGCAGTCGTCAGTAAAAATTACGTGTTTGTGGGCGGGGTCAAGTTGTTCGCGGCCGGCCAACGCAGAACATAGGTGCGCATTATGCAAATGTGTTACTCCGTGACGTGTAGCCGTCACGGAAGTGGGATTCGAATTACTAACGTCTCATTTAGGCTGTAGAGTCGATTCTTTATTTTGGGAGACAATAACTTTATTTATTGTGCAATTTCAGCTTTACAACTTTGCAGATCGTTTACATTCACATACAGCTACATTACACACTGCATGAAAGGCAATGTTGGAAATGGCATAATAGGGGCACTTTAAAATTAAACTGAAAATATAAAATAAACGCTATTGTAGGCTTAGCAAAATATGAGTAAATAATATAACAGAATTTAAATAATACTAAAATAATCCTACTTATAATGCATAAAATTATAAAATACATACCATTTACACCAAATACACAAAATAATGTTCTTTTTAGCAACATCATATGACCCCTTTAAATATTTAAATAAGATGTAAATATATAAATACAATAAATGTGATACAATAAATGTGTAAAAAAAAAAATTTTTAATTCATAAAGTTCATGACTCACCTCATGTTTAGAGCATTTGAGTGAGGATTCTGTGAAATTAAAAGAAACACAAAATAATAAATATATAAAAATGTCCCCATGTACAGCCAATATTACAAATATAGTGTTTTTTACAGTAGATGTACTACTAAATTCACTGATTGTATTTACCGATCTTGAGGGTCCTTCGAGCACCAGGTTTGTTATTGTAACAGATCCATTGAAGCTCACATCGTCCTGTCACCTTCCTGACGACAAACTTCAGGCCCCGCCACAAACACTTACAGTAAAGCAACACCAGTAACTGGGTCAGTACCCTAGAAGATTCAGAGAAATAAAGAGGCCTGAATAAAATGACACAAGTCCAATACTGACAGGCCTAATACACTCGTGTATTCTGTCCCAGAATAAAGCGTACTCACTGAGGTATTTTGAAAGCTCATTATATTTGAGTACTCTAAACCTGAACTGAATAACTGAATCAGATGTGTGTTTTCCATTAACACTGCTCAAGCTGTTCAAAGAGAAATGCACATTATTTTTCTCTTATAATGGTCTGATGTCTACAAAAGCTAGGCTTAATCCCCATTGTAAAAAGCATGTCTGTGATTCGAGACAGCGATAAATGGGCCACTATGATGAAATGGGTCACAGTTCTACAAAGATCTGCATGATGAAAGCAAAATATAATTTTGAAAGTATTATTCTTTAAACAGGTTTCATATTCTGCATGTATCAAGCAGTATGTATTCTCCAAAGGACTTACTGACATGTTTATCTGCTATATGCATCTGTTTTGAACCAATGCAAGGATGATTCCATCTATCTATATTATATACTAATCTGCAGTCTAAACTGCAGTCTAATTCACTACAGGAAACGCACTGGACTAGGAATAAACCTGTTTGAATCCGGTTGCTGATTATGTTGAGAGTTACTGCTCACAGGATAGACTCGCCTCCCCATCGGCATGAAATGAATTTGCGGTCAAACCTGTGTTTTGTAAAAAAGGTGTTATTGTCTATCAAAGCTGTTGAACAGAAATGGCGTGTCCCAAAGATAATTCCCTTTTCCAGGATTTTAATAATAGCCAGTTCTGATATTGCATTATAGCTATATCTATACTTGTGCATTTGGAGCAACCTCCTATTAGGTTTAGTGCCTTTCAACATCATTTATTATAAACAATAGAATTAAGAGGAGTGGCTGATAGGAAAGCACCTAAAACTGAAAGGCAGGGGGCGACTCACCAAGGGATTGTTAATTAAAAGGTATTTTTCAGTTATTTACATCTTAAGAGCTGTTGCTGACAATGAATGTTAGTATTTGAAAAGGCCACTGAGTGTGGGGTTCAAATGTAATCTCACCAGCTTTCATGTTGGATCTCTAATATGAAGCATTGACATATTTACTTAGGTTCCATTAATGTCTGTCAAGCTGGCAGCACGAACATTTGTTTCAGAGTGAGGGGGTTATATATCTTTAACAGTTTTCAGTAACAGCAATACTTTCTGGATGTTTAAAAATGTTTTGCAATATTTAATAATCAGTCATAATCAGCATTTTTAAATATATATAATAACAATAATTAAAAATAATAACACTAATAATTATATGTTTATTAATATTTTATAATTAGGATATTTTAACAATAGCCTACTACAAAATACTATCATAAAATAATTATAAAAATTAGTCTATATATTTATATATAGAATTAGGCTATGTTCCATAATAGCGATAATATCTGATGATATTTTATAATATAATCTTTTTTCCCACATCTTTGACACAGTTAATCATTCATAATAATAATAATAATAATAACTAATATATACACACACTCATTATTATTAGCCTTTTGTTATTATTGTGCAATATAAACTCATTCTATTATTTTGATGATGATATGATGATGATGATGATGATAATAATACCTGATAAGAATAATGAATAATGATTTTGTTTCTGTTTTTGTTTCCACATCCATGACATAGGTTAATAGGGCCATACTACAAAGCATGCAATAAAAAAATCAGTATAACGGTGAATTTAATGTGCATTTTTAACAATGGAAAATGAAAACAATGGCATTTCAGCTTCTAAGCAATGAGAAGCAATATGTCACTATTAAGCAATAAAGACGTACTTACCTCAGAAAATGCTTCATCGCGATTTTCTGCTTTGCTACAACAGTATAACTCACATTCGCGGATGGTCTGACCACCTGCACAAAACATAATTCAAAATAAAAACCACAGTGTATCTTTATTTAATCGTTGTATTGCATTCAACTGTCGTGGACAGAAATGTCTTGAGGTGGCGTTTGGCGGATTAAGACGTTGCCGATTTGCCGTGGGCAACTGCTCTAACAACCAGCATAAGGTCTACACATACACAATCACATATTTAATGTCTGACGCGTTATTTCATGGCAGGTGAGCTGTTTATAATAAATTCAAATATCATGGGTTATATAATACAGACAATCGGAGTCATTTACCGTCGAGACTATTTCATCTGGCAATAGGTGTTCTTCTGCTCTGTTCTCTATTCTACACCACACATGGTCGTGTGAAAAGAGCGTATCAAATAATACATCAGAGTATCTGATAAAAGATAAATTAATAACAAGAACATACGTTTCAAGATGTCGCTGGGAATGGGAATAAGCCTGTCCTCCTCTCTCTATAAAGCGGGTACCTGTTCCTATTCCTCCATGATGAGCATGTGAATTAAAGAGGGCGGGCGTTTAAGAGCATCGCAATGCAGCGCTGCTGTGCAGCACGGCGGCGGAGAGATGGTCCTCACTGCAGAACACAAAATCCAGGGGGCGAGGTTGGATCCAGATCCAACTCCTCCCACCTTACATATACCTAAACCTACCCGTCTCCACCCCCTGATACCTAAACCCACCCATCTCCACCCCTAAACCTACCATCTCCACCCCCTAGATGTGGATCCAACCCCGCCCCCTGGATCTTTGTTCTGCAGTGAGGGGATACTGGAGATGGAAAGACCCCAGAAGACCTCTCTCACTCCTTTACATAAAGACAAAACTCATGCATAGAGTTTTATAAAATTGTTTTCCCATAATTTGAAATTTAATGCCATGAATTTGCTCCTCTAGAACCAGGGTTTGGGACCCTGGGGTCCATAAAGAAAATCTAGTGTGGTCCTCAAGCAGAGGGCCTCGGTAAACTTTCAAGGGGGTTCCAGGATGACTTGCTATTATTTTAATATACAGTGGGTATAGAATAGAATCATCCCCCTTGGGGCATGGGGGTGGGGAGATATGTGAGTCTTTAAAATATGTTCTATAAGCCAAAAAATGTTTTAATGTAAAACCAACTTAGCATATTTGACAAACACCACTATTACAGCTTAACTATGAATGAAAAAAAACACTTTACTGGTCAAAAATAATCATTTTTAATGTGGGGAAAAAAAACAAAAACATTCAATACTAATAAATGTACCAACAAATGTACAGTTTTGTAGTCATTTTGTAACTCAAATAAAAATAGCACACAAGTGAGACAAACAGAATGTGACAAACAAAGAATGTTAATATCAGTAATCATACTGGGAGCAGCATCTCATATGGAATTGAGATGTTAGCACCTCTTAAGGTAGTACTGCACAGATCATTATAGTGCATGATGACAACTTTCTATTTTTGTAATGTGTCAACTTTAGTGTCAACGGATTTAAATAACATTTATATGCAAATTGGTGTACATAAAAATATAGTCAAGGCACACTGAAGTGGATTTAAAATCCTTAAATAATGGATTAAACACTGACTTCAGCAAAAATATGAACCCTTCTAAAGCAAATCTATAAAATTCAATACTGTACTCTACATTGTAGAGCTTTATATCTGGGAACAGAATCCGTTGCAATATGCTTTGTGACTGGATCCTGTCCTGTCCTGATTCTCCTGTCCTTCCTTTTGCAGCCAGTCTACTACAATGTCTCCATCTTGTTGGACATCTGCAGATGAAGCAAGATGATACGCTCTGTCATTAGTGGAATAAGACTGGTCTGCGGTGTAGGTCGGTACGATGTTGAACATGATGAAACCAAGCGTGATCACCACAAAAGACGCGATGTACAGGCCTGAGAACTGTGAAGAAAGAAGGAAAGTTTCAAAAACTTGTAAGAAACTGAAAAATCAATGTGAACAAGCCACAGCATATTAGAGTTAGTAAAACTATTTCATTAAAAGATTTATTATATAAAGCAAGTGTCCAAATATCAAGAATCAGTGCAACCACTCAAATTGTCAACACCCCTGGCCAATTATCATTTAGCAAGAGGACTGTGACAAAGATATTGGAAAATGTTTTAATCTTTTCTTTTGTCCTGGCATTTTTATTGATTTGCTGAGAATGTAATAGTTCTACTCACATTGTAGCGAAAAAGAAACATGCCACAGAAGAGACTGAAGAGGTCAGCAGTTAGCAGTGAGAGGTTCACAGCCGTGGCGCTGGTCATCTTTACCACTACAGGCATGAAACTGTACAGCCCATACATGCACAGAGTATATGCAACAAAGAGCAGGCCTACAGAATAAACATACAGGTATTTAAAGTATTTATCAAATAAAGAGATCATCTGGAAATCCTCAAATTTCTGTAAAACTTACTACATACATTTATTGGAATTTTGTGTAAATGATGACTAGATAATATTGCAAGCTAATGTCAATGAAAAAAAAAACATTTAAAACTTAGAGTTACTTACATATTTTCAAGTTCCAGTTGATGACAGGCACAGCTTTGGATTCAAATATAGCCCTTCAAAATAAAATAAAAAATAAATGTAAAAAAATCAACTAGGACTAATGACTTACATATGCACTAGTGTTCAAAAGTTTGGTGTCAGTAATATAATAATTCTCTTATGCACACCAAGGCTGCATTTATTGGATCAAAAATACAGTAATATTGTGAAATATTATTACAATTTAAAATAAGTGTTTTCTATTTTAATATATTTTTTACATTTAATTCATTCTGGTGATGGGAAAGCTGAGTTTTCAGCATCACTACTCCAGTTTTTAGTCACATGATCTTTCAGAAATCATTCTAGTATGCTGATATCGTACTCAAGAAACATTTCCTATTATTATCATCAGTGCTGCTAAACATTTTTGTAGATACCATGGTGATTTTTTTTTTCAGTTCAGTAACTTTAGTTAAGAACAGAATTTATTTGAAATAAAAATCTTTTGTTAATGTCTTTACTGTCACTTTTTATCAATTTAATTAATCCTTGATTAATAAAAGTATTAATTTCTTATGCAAAAAAAAAAAAAAAAAAAAACTTTTGAATGGTAGTGTATATAGCCACTCCTTTTCAAAAGCAAGGCTTTATCTCATGGTGGAGGCATTTCACTATGACAATTAGATGGTGGACATAACACTTACATCTGCACACCACTGATGAGTGTCCCAAAGAGCCCCATCATGCCCAAGAACTCTACCCTGCTCAGGTTTTTCACTGTGTATTCCTGACAAACGTTAGACACTGCGTACAGAGCAGCACTGACCAGCACGAGTCCATCCCCCAACAACACATGACTACCTGCAGTTACAGAAACACACAAAAAGCCCAAGAAACAGAGCCACAGAGATCAACTATTTTTCTGCAAGATGATGACATTTCAAGCAACAAAAAACCACAGCCTATGATAAATTCTTCATGTAGTTTCTTTAGTTGTCCTCTTTTTGTATAATCTTATCTTTTGTAACAGGAGTAAAATACCCTCAGGTTTTGGCAAATGATTCATGAGAGGCAAAACAAAAGAATATATAGAAGAATATATTAAAGCATAATCAAGGTGTAATTAGATTATACCCCTATTTGCTTCCTACTATAAAGTACTTACTTGAGCCTTGGTCTCTCCCTGCCAGCAGATCTGCTCCCACCATTGCACCGACTCCAAGCAAACACACAGCCACAGCTATAACATGCAACGGTCTATAGCGAGTTTTCAAAAAGATCCATGAGAGCACCATCAGAACCGGGATCACAAAGCAGTCCAGCAGCTACAACACATAAGTTATCATATTAACTCAAAATTATTGTATTAATGTGTGTGTGTGTGTGGGGTGGGGGTTCAAATAAAAAGAAAAAGAGTGATGCATTCTTACCTGTATACTTGTAAGGGTAGTGAACTGGTATGCCTTCACAACTGTGTAGTTGGCTTCCACATCCGTAAGAGCCATCAGAAAATACTTCCACCACTTTGTGTTTAGAATTCGAACAATATTATTTTCACCTAAATTACGAAACAGCTGCGATTAATCCAGCAGAAATATATGCCATATCTTCTGTACTAGCTTGCATTGCTGGAGGAAAGCTACATAACAAGATTTTTATGAGTAGTACATTTTAATTTAGCATGTTGAGGAGACTCAGTAAATCATTTAAAGATTTTAATCCACAAGATCAGCCTTGCAGGCATGAATCCTCAAATAAGTTTATTTAAAATCTGGAGCAATGATAAGCATGGTCATGGAAATGATATTCTGCCCGTTCTAATCATCTGATAAAAGCAGTGTGTGATTCCATGCAGAGTAGGTGTGCTGCAACTTACCTCTCCTGAAGGCTAAGGCTAAAGTGTAGGTGAGCAGCAGCAAGGTGTAATTGAGGAAGCTTTGCAGCATTGGCGCCTCTACCCCAGCATTTGCCAAATACTGACATGTAACTGCCGTCCCACATATCAGCATAGACAGGACTTGACCCATTGCAATAGTTTTGCAGAGCTGCCTGTAGAAACAATTCTTAAGTTACCAGCAATCTGACAATTGTTATGTAAAAACATTAAACATCTTTAAAGATCTTTAACATACCATGTAAGCACATCTTTAAACGTGAGATTCCGTGGACCACAAAGAAATCTTCCCCATCGTCTGAGAGTTCCCAATCTTCCATGTTCAAAGGAGTTCTCTCCCACTTCACGATCCATATTTTACACATTGACACCAAGAAAATCCAGAGAAAATGAAAAGAACTTCAGAGAAAGTCACAGGCTTTGATGTTGGGTAACATCTAGTGATTAATGGTGGAAGTAATCTTAATCTCTTTAGGAATTTATTCACAATATTGCTGACCTCAGGTGGGCCTCTTTAATTAAAAAATGACATTGCTTGTTTAACCCTTGTGCGTCAATTTAAAAAAGTTACACATAGGTCCATAGTGGACAAAAATGTCCATGTCAAAGAACGTTCATAAAAATTAGAAGCTTGGGAGCACTGAGTAAAGTTTGGTCTCATTTTAAAGAAGACCCCTGGCAGATTATTGTTAAAGTAAAAAAAGTTTAAAAAGTGAAACCAAAAAAAAAGTTCTAGATGTTTAGGTTTATGAAAATGATTTATGAACGATGTTTTATATAAAATATATATTTTATGAAACCTGTTGAACTCTATACCTGCTAGAAAATCAAAGCCATAAATCTAAACAAGTTGTATTCCAAATTTGAGGTTGATATCTAAAAAAATGAGCTTTCAGTAAGATTTTGTTTGGGCGCAGTACCACATTTTCCCCATTAGATGCCAGCAAAACTCTGCTGGTGCACACAGTGGTTGGATTTGTGATTTGCAGTAGTTTTTTTTTCTCTCAAATATTACAAGAACACACACGTGAGGGAATTTCCCTTGCCGTAATTTTGAGTGGCTCAATAGCACGGTATTATCACACGCACACAATTTTTTTTTTTATGACACACATACAAACCACACTCTGACATCCATACCAACCCTTGCCAATAGAATGAAAGCCTATCAACAAAAATTGCATAATTTTACAGTTAAATGGCACTGCGATTAAAAATAGCAGTTTTAATGGGTTTCAATGGGGACATTTTTGTCCTTAAGGTCCTGAGAGGAACATGTTTTTGTACCTAGTGCAAAACAGATTTATTAAAGGAAATGGGAGTGAAATAGTAAAATTCCAATAAAAATACACACCTGTGCAAAAATTTATGCAGTTGGCAATAACACAGGCAAAATTATAAAAAAAAAACTAAACTGAAAAGGACAAAAATGTCCAAAAGGTCGCACAAGGGTTAATATCACTTAAAGTTCATAAAATCAAAAGAAAATTGGCCTTTTTTATATATACTTACCAATGTTAAGACTTAAATAAGTGTATAATATTCTATAAAGAAAACCTATACTGACTTGATCAAGACATAAAATATAAAAGCCTCTAATATACAGAATATGACTTCAAATACTAAAGATCACCATGTAGCAATTACAATTCACTTTAAATTAACTTAAAATAAACTTTATTAAAAAAACAACATCAACATAAGCCTGATATAAATAGCTGAAGATTGTTTAAAAAAAAAATAATAATAAAATAGGTTCAACAGCTCTGTAAAATTAGTGTTGTTTGCATATGCAAACTAGTGCTTCGGCCACAAATGCGAAACATCTGAGAAGGTGTGATGGTTGTAGTGCGGCAGTTCTCAGAGCACGTGGCGCTGTCGGGCACAATGTAAAACAGAGCAAACAGTTTCTTGATCACAGAGATCAAAATAGGATGAACTCATTAATAAAAAAAAAAGAATGAATTATTATGCATTTTAGGCTAGAAGTTGCGTAGCTTGATAGCAAAAAGCAAATTTCTTACCTTTTTAAGAGTTAGCCATGCTGTTAAGCTAAGGCTAAAAACAAAACACAACGTCACGTGTTTACAAGTTAAAGAATAAAACCGAGCGTCTGTTAATTACCTGAATATAATTGATCCGTCATGTCTGTAGTTTACGGATTATCAGTTAAAATCCAACCACAGTATCATCTTTTCAATGAAAGCAAGGAAACGCACTCGGTCAATTTAAAGCCCCGCCCATTTCCCCAAACAGCCAATTGGAGCTTAAATGTAGTTCCTCTTTATTAAATTGTGGCCAACGGGAGAGACGCGTGCTGTTTACGACTACTACACGGAAGTTGTGTGCACTGGGCATCCTACATCGATTAGAAATTCACTTTATTAGATATAAAGATTGATAGTTTTGAAATTGCTATATTTAACTGAGCCGTTACATTTATTTCTAGCGGTGATTAATGAGAACTGAGAGTAGATTTCGAGAACGAATCTGTATCTGCAGCTACAGCTGATCGGCCTTAGGATTGTTATGGGAAAGAACCCATCGTGTCCTTGGACCAAACTGGCTCCAGATTATCACTATTCATACAGTAGTTTGGATTCAAAGATATGCTACTCCTTAATATAATTTGGTTGAGAGCTAAACCCTCAAGGACAGTACATTTCGTGTGACCCTGCTCGATTAAATGTGAATTTCTTATTTATTAAATATTTATCACAATAGTGTCATGATGATAAAAGCAAACGTGTCATCCTATATCAAAATAAATTATAGTGTGTGTAAATTAGTATGCGCAGAATAGAAAGCTATGTAGATGCATTCATTATCTGCTCCTTTAATTTAAAAAGTTTCTTTTTTTAATTCCTTCTTTCTATAAAATATCAATATATGCATGAATAAACAGCAGTATCAGTGCTGCTGATGCAGTCTGTCCCAATGCTCCCTAGCAACCAAACCTCTTCAAACATCGCGAGACCGCACGAGGACTGAGTTGAAGAAACATGGCGACGTCTCATTTATTGAAGGTAGGAGGTTCCTGGATGTGAGAATATTTTGCATCGTTTGCGTCTCCCGTAACGTTATGACAGCGATCCTATGACCCAGTCACTGTCCGCTTCTAATTGCATCGCTAAACATGTCGCGTTGACTTTAAACGACATTGTTCGAATTGTTTATTGTATCTAGTGGGGCTTTGTGCTACTATTATAATGTTTAGGGTTCAGAGCTCAATTTTAGGATGCCTTTTCTCACTGCACAGTCACAAAACTGACTGCTATCTATCATGAGGCTGCATATGGATAATGAGAAAATATATATACATGCGTATTTTTTCCTGAATAAAGTTGCAACATTGCAGAAGCTACATTTATTCAGCCTGTGCATACCTCATTTATGTCAAGCCTGAAGCTCACCTGGTGCCTCTAATCATTTTTCTATGCCTCTAATCATGTTTCTAATCATACAGCTGTAATAACTGATCTACACATATTAAATTGAACTTTACCTTCTGTTACTGATTTGTTTGAATACTTGACAGGAAGTAAAATACTCAAAATTCTCCTGTCTTCTTGCATGTGCATAAATGCGTAAGGCCTATAATAATTTTAAAGAAATGTTTATTGTCCTGGTTCTCCTTTTTCAGAATAAAGGCTCCCTGCAGTTTGAAGATAAATGGGATTTGATGCGGCCCATTGTTTTGAAGTTACTCCGGCAGGAGTCGGTTACTAAGCAGCAGTGGTTCGATTTGTTCTCGTAAGTTGTCTTCGATGTGAGAGTCTAGGCTGACAGAAATATCAAGGAGTCAGAGTACATCAAGACTGATGTGTTTTTGTATTTTTATTAAACTGACGGTTCTGTTTGGGTCTGATGGTCAATGATATCAATCAGGACTAACAACACGTTTTAAACCATAGTTTACATTGCTTAAAATGTTACACAGTGAATATAGTCAGCTTTCGACGTTCTCTTAATACTGTGTTTGATTTGCAGAGACGTCCATGCAGTGTGTTTATGGGACGACAAAGGCCCGTCAAAGATTCACCAGGCTCTGAAAGAAGACATCCTAGATTTCATCAAGCAAGCACAGGCGGTACGTACTGTATACTACTTTTGCACATATAATAAAGTGAAGTAAGTTCATTTTTCTCTGAAGAATAAGTAAGCCTTATTTCTATAATCCTGAATGTTTCAATGCATATTGTTTCTATTCTTACTCTTTCTGATCTACTTCAGCGAGTACTTAGTCATCAGGATGACACGGCTTTGCTTAAAGCTTACATTGTGGAGTGGAGGAAGTTCTTCACACAGTGTGATATTCTACCTAAGCCCTTCTGCAAGTTGGAAATCACCCTGCTGGGCAACCAGGGGAGCAATAAGAAGTCCAATGTTGAAGACAGTATTGTTAGAAAGGTGGATTTTGTGGATTACTTTACATCAATCTAAACTATACTGCCTTCTCATTTAAATGCCGTTATTATTGTAACAATTGATGCATAACATCAATATACAAATCTATCCTAATCATTTGTTGTCTTATTTTTTTTTGCTTAAGCTTATGCTGGACACATGGAACGAGTCTATATTCTGTAATATAAAGAACCGGCTCCAGGACAGTGCCATGAAACTGGTCCATGCTGAGAGATTAGGAGAAGCGTTCGACTCGCAGCTTGTCATCGGAGTGCGGGAGTCATATGGTAAAGCTCTCATAATACTGAGCCTCTCGGGTTCTGTCCAGATGGACCTCTCCTGATGGACACTCCTGTCTTCTGCTCTGTCTTACAGTGAATTTGTGTTCCAATGCTGATGACAAGCTCCAGATCTATAGAGAGAATTTTGAGAAGGCATATCTGGATTCCACTGAGAGGTTCTACAAGAAACAAGCACCTTCCTATCTGCAACAGAACGGCGTTCAGAATTATATGAAATATGTGAGTGTGTTTTCAAACCGCTTTCCTACCTAAACTAGAAAAATGTGGGTGACACTAGTTTAAATGCACTCTATTGTAATTTTAATATACTTATTATTTATATATTATATATTTTTATATAATATTGTAGTATTACAATAGCAATACAATTATGTCTTAGAATTATTATTATTATTATTATTACTATTATTATATCCCCTTCAGAACAATTGCATCTGAGGAATAATGATTTTCAGCTTCAGTTAAAAATTAGTAAAGTATTTTCTTTACTTAGATACTGTTCAAGTTTTATTTACTTAATGTTGTGGCAATTTTTTTATCCTGTAGTATCGAAAATGGTATTGAATTGCAGTAATTCTCAAGGTATTAGATTGAAATAAAAAATTCCAGTATCGTGACAACACTAGTGGCTTTCTGCTCCAGTGGTTTATTTAACAAGCTTTTATATGTATGAATGGTAAATCACAGCACATATCTGGAGTGTCATTATTATGTCACAATATTTGAGAGTTGTTCATCCCAGATGGTGCTTTTGATTGACAGGCAGATGGCAAGTTAAGAGAAGAGGAGAAGCGTGCACTTCGATATCTGGAAACCAGACGTGAATGTAACTCCGTCCAGGCAGTGAGTGTTCTCTGCTCCAAAACAACAACCAGTGGTGCCGCATTATTAAATAATGCTCAGCATGTACTGTAGTGTGCATATGTCTTTCTCGCATTACTAACACTGGGTGCTCAGTTTGTGCCTTTTGCGTTCATTCAGCTAATGGAGTGTTGTGTGAATGCGCTGGTGACGTTGTTCAAAGAAACAATCCTGGCCGAATGTCCGGGAATGATCAAGCGGAACGAGACAGAGAGTGAATACGGCAGGAGCTCTGGCACCAAAGGCTCCACAAGTTCAGGTTGGCAATGGGATACGGTTCCCATCTATATCTTGCCAAAACCTCCCCACCCATCCCACCATCTGTGTGTTTGTGTGCCAGTCATTGAGTCCACCAACCCATTTCAACTGTAAACAAACAGCATACAACTATCAAAGGAATAGAAATGTCAAATGTTAGCGATACCTGCCTTTTGGCTTTAGAGCTTCTTAGACTGGGATGTCATGTTTTTAGGATCACAATAACAGTATTTTTTAATGTTACTAAAGTGTGTTTTTTGTGCTGTTGGTGTGTTTCCTCAGAGCTGCACCTCATGTTCTCGCTGATGGACAAAGTGCCCAGTGGGATTGAGCCGATGCTGAAGGACCTGGAGGATCATATCATGAGCGCAGGTCTGGCTGATATGGTGGCCTCAGCAGAAACCATTACCACAGTGAGTAGAGACAGTAACTGCTTTTCATTATCTGGCAGATGCATCATGGGTCCTGTATATGCATCCAGTTGTTGGTAGTGCAATCACTGAGTGATCTAGAAAGAAATTTGTTTTTATTTATCCTTGTGATAATATATAATATGTCTCCAAACTGTTTCTGAAAAAAATGCTCTGATATTATTTTTTTTCAGGACTCTGAAAAATATGTTGAGCAGCTCCTAACATTGTTTAACCGCTTTAGTAAATTAGTTAAGGAAGCATTCCAAGATGATCCACGTTTCCTAACAGCCAGGGATAAAGTAAGTGTCAAGAGGGTTTATCCTTCAAACCATTCACTGTAAAAGGATATATAAAAAAATATATTTATAAATATTATTTACAATTCTTTTTTAGATTTTGGATAAAATAATATTACAATATATTTATATAAGCTATATAAATATAATATACATTACTGTTCAAAAGGTGGGAACAGTAAGATTGTTTTTATTCAACATGGATGCATTAAATTGATTCAAACTGACAGTTTTAATCACAACACATTTATAATGTCACAAAAGATTTCTGTTTTAAATAAATGCGGTTCTTTTGAACTTTCTATTAATCAAAGATTCCTTAAAATGTATTAACTGTTTTCAACACTGATAGTAAGAAATGTTTCTTGAGCACCAAATCAGCATATCATATATATATCATATATTTCAGAAGGATCATGTGACACTAAAGACTAATGGCTGCTGAAAATTCAGCTATGCCATTACATTTTAAAATATACTAAAATAGATAAGTTATAATATTTCACAGTATTACACTTTTTTACTTTATTTCTGATCAAATAAATACACCCTTGGTAAACCCCTTAAAAAATCTTACTAACCCCAAAATTTTAACGGTAATGTACTGTATGTGTTTTTTGTTTGTTTTTTTGTGCTTTGTTTTTTTATCAAGTGGAGAAGTGGTTTCCATTTTTCCATTCTTATTTTATTATTTTATATGCATATTTATGCAGGCATACAAAGCAGTTGTGAATGACGCCACAATATTTAAACTAGAGCTCCCTCTAAAACAGAAAGGGTAAGGCATCTTAATATATATATATATATATATATATATGTATGTATGTGTATCTTCTGAAAATTTGAAGAAAAAATTAAAAAGATAGAAGATTTAAAAAATATATTTTAAATACTATTTGGGTTGTATTATCTGTCCTTTGTTTGCAGTGTGGGTCTGAAAACACAACCAGAGTCCAAATGTCCAGAGCTGCTGGCCAACTACTGTGATATGCTCCTTAGAAAAACTCCATTGAGCAAGAAACTCACCTCAGAGGAGATAGAGGCCAAGCTGAAGGAAGTGGTGAGTGAGTGGGTGGAGTGAACAATAAATATTTGTATTTTATTGTGGCAGTGTTTTGCAAATGTTAATTACGCCTGTTTGCAATTGTCAAATCAGACGCAATGTGTTAATTATATCTTTTCATGTACTGATTACAGCTCTTGGTTCTAAAGTATGTTCAGAACAAAGATGTCTTCATGAGGTACCACAAAGCGCACTTGACCCGCAGGCTTATTCTTGACATTTCTGCAGACAGTGAGATTGAAGAGAACATGGTGGAGTGGCTCAGGGTAAGGGGGCTTGAAATCATGGATGAAAGACTTTTTAGTGAATGTCTTTAAGTGACTTTTGTGTGCGTACAGGAGGTTGGTATGCCAGCAGATTACGTGAACAAGCTCGCCAGAATGTTCCAGGACATCAAAGTATCAGAAGACTTAAATCAATCCTTCAAAGAAATGCACAAACACAATAAGCTTGCATTACCAGGTCAGATATGCCACTTCTGAACTGATGCTCCTAAACTATCCTATTGTAAGTTTGAACTAATTCTTATTTTTGTCTTGACACTACAGCTGACTCGGTCAATATAAAGATCTTGAATGCAGGCGCATGGTCTCGGAGTTCAGAGAAAGTGTTTGTATCTCTGCCCACCGAACTAGAAGATCTCATTCCTGAAGTCGAGGAGTTTTACAAGAAAAATCACAGTGGCAGAAAATTACACTGGCACCATTTGATGTCCAATGGCATTGTGAGTAGCAGCTTCAGCCCTTTGTATAACAGCATGCTCTACTTCCTGGGAAAATAGGGGAGACCCAAAACCAGCCTCTTCCCGTTGAGACTAATTTGTTGTCTGTGTGTTTTGTACTGAACTTTGATGCTCGCAAGCCCTACTACTGTGAATTGTGTTGCGGTGAACTTTTATTTAGTCTTTGAAATGTCAGGATTATTGCTACACTGGAGATTCTGCCTCGACTTTGACATTTTTTAGGGGTCCGTTCTGTCAAGGGAGCAGATCAAGATTGGTTTCATCTCTTCTATTCCTAGATCACATTCAAGAATGAAGTTGGGCAGTATGATTTAGAAGTCACGACATTCCAGTTAGCTGTGCTGTTTGCCTGGAACCAAAGGCCCCGAGAGAGGATCAGCTTTGAGAATCTGAAACTAGCCACGGAACTTCCAGACGCTGAGCTGCGCCGTACTCTCTGGGTAACAGAGTATTTATTTTGATGACAGTTCCACAACTGTGTTTAAATGGCAATGGGAAGGACATGATCATGTGGAATGCGAATGAAAGGATCTGATGTGACATTGACTTTTCTAAATCCTGCCTAACTCTTTGTTTTTGTTTGTTTGATGTTTTAAATGTGTAGTCTCTTGTAGCTTTCCCTAAACTAAAGCGTCAGGTGCTGTCGTATGAACCTGTGGTGGGCTCTCCTAAAGACTTTGCAGAAGGCACTGTATTTTACATCAATCAAGAGTTTTCTTTAATGTAAGCACAATCATCACACACTGGCCGCATTTGCCGAAGAATGATAAATAATTTAAATAATACTTGTGTTAATAAATCATACGCATATAAATCATAAACCTTGTGCATATTTTCATCACATTCAATGCACTACCGTTCAAAAGTTTGGAGTTGGAAAGATTTTTACAATGGTTTTGGTTTTTTTTTTAAATAGTAAATGTGAAATATTTTTACAATTTAATATGACTTTTTTCTACTTCAATATCTTATAAAATGTATTTTATTGCATGTAATTATCGTGTGGTGGCAAAGCTGAATTTTCGGCTGCCATTAGTGTCACGTGATAATGATCAGTAATCATTCTAATATGCTGCTTTAGTGCTTAAGAAACATTTCTTTTTATGACATTCCTAATATTTTTTGGAAATGTTTGTGTATTGCTGTCACTTTGATCAATTTAATGCATCTTTGTTGAAAGTAATTATTAGTTTCTTAAAAAAAATCTTACTAAACCCAAACTTTTGAATAATCTGTATGCAAAATACAATTATCTATAAGTACTACATACTACGTATCATAGTACATACATTGCTGGACTATTACGTTATATTGTTAATTGCATGTTTTAACAGACCTCAGTTCAATTTAATGATCTCTTCTACACAGAAAAAACTCAAAGGTCCAAAAAAGAGGGAAGATCAATTTGATTGGTCGATTACAACTCACCACAGAGAGAATGCGTGAAGAAGAAAATGAGGTCATAGTGCAACTTAGGATATTACGCACACAGGTATTGAAGTTATGAGCCTATCACTTTCACATGATCTTAATGATTGAGATGTGTATATGTTTGTGTATTTATATATATATGATCATATGTTCAGTCACACCTACTCATTCTTTATCGTCCACATTTTTGAATAATGGTAAAGTAATCAATCTATGAATTAATTCAAACAGAAGTTTGCATTAGTAGTGATTTCATGAGGTGCATCCTGGGATGCTTTTCAAACAGTGTTGAAGGAGTTCCCATGTAAGCTGGGCACTGTTGGCTGCTTTTCCTTCACCATCTGGTGCAACTCATCCATAAATTTTTTTTTTTTCTATGAAAATGTTTTATGACATTCATGTGCAGGCATTTTAAATACAGTTACATTTGTCTACTAAACTAAATTCAAACATTTAAGCATAAACCTGTATAACAAAACTATGAGAAACATTTCAGACAAAACGTTTCTCTGATATGCTGACGTAAACCTCATTTGTCACCAAGTTCTTCTTCCTCACTCTGTACAGGAAGCTATCATTCAGATTATGAAGATGAGGAAGAGGATCAGCAATGCTCAGCTTCAGACAGAGCTGGTGGAGATCCTAAAGAACATGTTTCTGCCCCAGAAAAAGATGATCAAAGAGCAGATCGAGTGGCTGATAGAACACAAATACATCAAACGGGACGAGACGGACATTAACACATTTATCTACATGGCGTAGCCGACCACGCCCAGTGTACTCTGGGACGTTTTGTTTAGACACTAGCTCTCCTTTGGAGGATTCCATATCTGATTTCAGCTCATTGTCCAGCTTGGCCTGCTGGGGGATTGACTAGATTTATCTCAAGACACATCACGCTGAGAAATTGCTGACAAATCCCTGCCTTACTTCACAAATCTATGAAATGAATAAAAGCAAACTTTGGAAGAAATAGAGGAGTAAAGTGAGCAGAATCTCTGTGGCTAATTTATATGCATCTTGTGCAAACTTTTAACCTCTGCTATTGTTCATTTGGGGGTCACACTTGTGTTGTCCGTGGTCAAAAGTGACCAAACACCTGAAATGTAACTTTTTTTTTTTCAGTAAAATCAATGTAATATATTTGTGTTCAATAATATTTTTTTTTTTTTTGTATTTTGGGAGAATTTCATGGTACTAATTAATATTTATGCAATGATTATGATACGTTTTTTCCCATTGAAAATAAAACATTTGTTTTCTAATATTTTTATATTGCTTTTCAATTACGGCAGTATTTCATGTTAAAATTGAGAATGCCTTTAAAATCCAATTTTTGAAGGCAGATTAGTGCCATCTGGTGGGAGTAAAAAAATGAAAATCATCTGCAATTCTATGGTTTAGCCACTAGATTCCTATATAGCTCTATATAAAAGGCTTATAAATGCTCTAGTTGTTTTTATATATATTTAGACATTCTCAAAGACAACTTTTTGTAAAGGTTTAGATTTTTTTTTTTTTTTAAATGGTCGTTTGAAATGTCAGTTTTTGCATTCATTTTAGTACAGTAAAACCTGAACACAGAGAAAGACACTTTGTTACACATAACATCAAAATTCAACAAAAATGAACAGGAAGGCTTTATCAGAGGTTAATCAATCTGATTTCAACCTTTTATTTGAGTTCTTGATCGATTTTGCCATATTGTTACAGCCACACAAGTTCATTTGTGTGTGTGTATAATTGTGTGTGTTTGAGGGGGTGTGTCTGTTTTGCATTTTTGATGTTTTAACCCCTTCCTTGGTGTCTGTGTTTTTACTGCATTGTGGCTGAATTATTGATTTTATTTCACACATTTGCAAACATGCTTTGTGTTGCTGTGCACTTTTTTCTGTATTGTGAATGATTTGTAGATTGTACACTCAAAAAATTCTCTGTATTTTCATATTTTTGCGTATTTCCCAATCATTTCCAATGGAGGTGTGCATACATTTTTGACCGCGAACAACACAAGTGTGACTATTTTTTTACGACCATTTAGCTTTTTCAAACAAATTAGATGACTAACTTTTTAAGACTAGTCTAAGCAGTTTATGCAACCGGCCCCAGAGGGTTAATTGTTTTACCACCTTCGACATCAAGGCACTAGGTGAAAATATTGTTTACGTCATGAAAAAGCCATCCAGCTGTGTTCATTTTGAGTTCATGGCTGGCTTATCAAATGAACCTAGCTCTAAACATCCAATAGTAAACAACACATGCCTTTCATTGCATTAAGGAAGTGTAAAGTTCAGGCCAATTGTGTTGTTAGTGATCAAATTATCCACATGGTTCACAACATGATATGTTTATTACACAGAACTGCAGGCCTCAGGCAGTTTTTCCTCAGTTGTTTTACCCATCAGCTCACAGTCTGCTTAGTGTGTCCCTGTTTGTCTCCCTAGTGGCAAGTTCGCAATGTACACTGCCGCTGTCCATGGTGCTGATGAGATGGCCACTTGCTCCTGACTATACAACTGGAAGAATGGTATTATGTTGAGTTACACGCTAATGCTCTTGAATAGTGGCTCTCTTTCTGACAAAAACGACAGAATGCATCATTTATTTATTGGTGCAATCACTGTGTTATTGTCAGTGTGTGTGTGTGTGTGTGCGTGGGTATATATTGGTGTCTACCCCGCCGCACATGCTCAGACTAGGAGTTCCCCCTCCGCTCGTAGGCCCCTCCCAGACACGCGTGAGAGTGATCCGGAGCTCTGAGAAGAGCCTCAGTTGCACGGGACCACAGGAACGTCGCTGGATCCCGGGAGGACCGGAGCGAGAGACGCCACCGTGGAACTGAAGTTGTGCTCAGGTATAAGATTATTTCACAACCAGCGAGGCCGTGCGGGTCTGTTACACGAGCAATGTGTGACATCAGATCGAATTTGACACGTTTAGAATGCGATACTGTAATTACCCGAACAAACGAGATGAGCGCGCTGATTTATGTTGATCGTCTTGCGTTTTAAGCGCGAGAGGTAAATCTTGCCACCTGACGGGACGCGTGCAGAGGCGAAACAATAATATTCCGCTTTTATTAGATGGAGATTCGTGGCGGTTGCAGGCATCAATTGTCATATATTTAAAGCTAGTGTGTTAACTAGAAGCCTACTGCATCTCTTCGGTGCATTCGGGCAAAGTAGAGCCCAATTGTTCTTGAACAGCAAAGGAAAGCACTTTCCGTTGTATGTCGTTAATTAGTTGTCCCCACGCCTTGCGTTTCTTATTAAGATTAGTTTGACCACCGGGCTGACAGGAGTGGGCAGTTCCTTGGTCCTTAACGGGAACATTACTGTGTTTTAACCCAGAACAGTTAATGCAACGTTCATCTGATGACATGTTTGTTTGAATGGTGAAACCTTATGGTGTAGTGCCGTTTGTGATCTGGTTGACCTAATCAGATCAAGCATTTGTAGTATATTAAAATATATTTTTATGAATTAGCTACACATTGATGACGGTTTTGATTACTAATTTATCAGACAGAAGTAATACATTCATTTGTTAAATAATTTATTAATATCTTTAAGGGAGACACACAGTCTATCACTGTGCAAAGCAATTTATGCTTTCCAATAAATGTACCTCCAAATTATACATAAATGACAAAAGACCACTGCAAATTAACTCCCCATTATAAAATTCAACTGGTTGCTGTGTTTTAGGACATTCTACCTGTGGTATCTAGATGATTATTTGCTGGTCAGGTGGTTGACCAGACACCATGTTCTAAACATGGAGAGCTCGTAAACTTGATTTTTACTAGTCTGTCGAGTTCATTAAGTCTGTTCTAGCTTGTCTAAGTTGGTCCAATCTGGTCATTAACTGACTGATTAGTCACCATGTTCTAACACCCAGATTGCGTACCTTAAACTGTTATGACCAACTTGGAGGTGTTTTATTGCTGCTCTAGAATTTACTACTCTAACTAGTTCACTAGGTGTGTTGTAGCTGCTCTAAGATGGTCATTAGCCTAGTCCATTCTGGTCATTAGCTTGTTGACCAGCATGTTCTAAAAGCCAGCTTGACCATCTTAAACTGGTGTGACCAGTTGGTAGCTGGTGTGTTTACCAGCTAATGACCATTTGAATTCAATTAGTTAGATGCTTACCAGCTAATGACGATCTTAGACTAGGTAGAAAGCTGCTGCTATGTCCCAAAATAAAGCTACCATCTAAAGAGTGATCCAGCGGGGCTAATGAACTTTACTAATTTACTAATCTAACTAGTTCTGTTCTTATCTTATAAGCTGGATGACCAGCCAGTGTTCCATAAACCAGCTTGACCACCATAAATGTGATGACCAACTGGTAGCTGATTTGTTAGTGGTCCAAATCTGTTTACCAGCTAATGGGGATCATCTTAGACTAGCTAGAAACCAGCCACCATCTTAAACTGTATTTTCTAGCACGGCTAGTAAACATTATCAGATTACTAGTCAAACTAGTTCACAATTGTTTATTGAAATGTACAAATTAGTGATTTTTTTATCAAAACTTGCAATTATTGATATAATCATAGGCTGATGATGATGATATATGTATATTTCTGTCGAAATTTGTTCTTGTTTGTGACACTAAAGGAAAAAAAAGTGTTGAGATTTTAGTTTTAGTCATGCAATTTGTAGTCAGTAGTAAACTGCATTTCAGAAGGAACCCATCCAACACTGACTGCAGTACATTTTAAATTTAGCATATTTTGTAATAGTGATGGATTCAGCAATGCATGTTTTGAGTGTTCATTGTAAGTCATGGAGTGTGAGGGGTAATTCTAGGCATACTGTATGGTTGGTGAGATGACATGCTACATGTATTCATGAGGTGGCTGCAGTGACGCAGCTGGGATACCCTGAAATGGTGATTGTCAGAAAGGGGAGGGGGTTTTCATCATCTTTGGTGCACTGTCTCTCTGCCTGCTATCCAGTGCAGCTTCCTCTCTAGCATTCTCACGTTTTTCTCCATCTACTCTACCCCTCTTTCTACTACCACAGTAGGAGTTTCTGTAGGTGGTGCACCACAGTGGCCCTGCCATCCCGTGGGATTCATACAGTGCATTATCTTCAGGAACTTAATTTTCTGGGTCTCACTCTGCTTTATTAAGCATTATGCTTAATGTGAAAAAACAAAGTCGAGAGACCATAAATTCCATCATTCCACTACCGTGCTTGTAACCTTTTATGAGCTAGTGGTACATAAGTTGGCTGTGAGGGAGAGTCAAAATGCCACTATCTGTCTGTCAACTAGCATATTACATATGTCATTAGGCTTAAGGCATTCCACATTCATAAAACCTTATGAACATATGCATATGATAATCACATGATATTCTTGCTGCTTTGATCCCTCAGTTCTACTCGTTGGAACCCTGAAGTGTGAATTCCACTTGCAAGCCTCAGCACTCCCTACCTGTTTCCTCCCGTCAGGAGGTAGAGGAGAGATGGTTTGCCTGTGTGGTGGTCTCACTGATGTCACGAATCAGTCACGAGATGAGGCCAGGCACCATCTGCCGTGCTGGCTGTCCAACTGCAGTGTTTTCATTTCCTCAGGTGCTCCA
Organism: Sinocyclocheilus rhinocerous; assembly: GCF_001515625.1. NCBI lineage: Eukaryota > Metazoa > Chordata > Actinopteri > Cypriniformes > Cyprinidae > Sinocyclocheilus > Sinocyclocheilus rhinocerous. The sequence goes on along the minus strand of NW_015655991.1, from coordinate 1,012,237 downwards.
GTCAAGTGTACTGTACAATCCAGTTAACCAAACCAGTCCCACACACAAGTTCTCTGTTTAAAAAGCGAGATACTATAAAGCATTTTAAAGGGAAATTACTGTTTCAGTACACATTAAGCTCAATCATGTACATTTGTGGCTTAATGTTGATTACCACAAAAATTGATTTTCACTTTTCTTGGAAAAAAGCAAAGGCCTTGTTTACAATGAGGCACTTACAATGGAAGTGAATGAGGCCAATTTGTGAACTTTTAAAATCCGCACCGTTTCAGTAGTATAGCCATGATTTGTTAACAATGCGCATGCTAAGATGATTTAATTGTGAAAAAAAAACTAAATTTCTGTATACAGTTTATGTAAATTTATGTCTAATTTTATAAGTTTGTCACCATGACAACTTAACACCATAAACCCTAAAAAAAACTGTGAAAATTATAACTTAACCAGCTTTACAGCTCAAATAATATGCAAGTTTTAACACTTTCATAGGTAAGTGGCTGACCATAACATATATTTTTTTCTTAGACTTAGATTTTTGTTTGTGATAATCATTGTTATTTTAGTATTATTTATATGTAGTATTTATTAATATTTTGAATTAACTTTTATTTTTATATTTTCCGTTTTCATTTTAATTTTAGTTTGTTTTAGTTCTTTGTACTCTTGTCATTTGTAATTTTTTTTAATTCAAATGTTGCTTTTATTTATAATTTTAGTACTTAAACTTATTTTATTTCTGGTAGTTGCCATGGCAACATTTTGTTTCATCTAATATTTATATATATTTTTTATTTATTTCAGCTTTATTTTAATAAAGAAAACTATTTTAATAGTTTTAGTTTTAGTTAACTGTAACAACACTGGTGGTAATCAACGTTGTCACAAATGCTGTCAAGCTTACGTTACTTATATTGAATCCAGAATATTATAACTTGCAATGATGATGTTGTTATTTCAATCGCCAATAAATGAGATCATCAAGATGTGGAAGAAGCTTCATCCCACATTTGATAACTTGATATTGCTTGACCATATAATGATGAAGCTGTTATCATCTATGACTCCAGTCTTTACATTTTCACTGCAGAGCTGGCCGTAGAATGACATAAGCTAGTTTTCTGTCATTAGTGCAGAGAGAATGGACAGAAAGCTGAAGACATAATTAATCTTCCTGAAGGTCTGGGAGTGGAGATTAATAATTCACCGCAGCTCGACTTGTTCAGCTCTCGAAACTAGCCTCTGAGAGAGCTGTGATTGACAGACTGCCCATGCATTTCAGACAACACGTCGGAAATGTACAGAGAAATGGACAGAAAGATCCTTTTCTGTAGATCTGGACAGATACGTAGTGCTGTAAGCAGCATCTCTGGATAAGATGTTCTCAAGTTTCGCTCATCTGAACTACTTTCAAACTCTTGAATAGCTCTTATAGACTCATTCAGTCAAAAAAGGTATTCCCCAGTCAATGGAAGAGGGGTGCTAAACCGACACACTCATCCCAGTAGGCATCGCTTTTACACTACCAGTCTCTGAGATGAATACAGCCCTGTAATGATACGTTCCAGTTCAACCTGGATTTGAAGCAAAGTGTCCCAGCAGCGCAGAGTCACAGTTACATGGTTCCTGCCACGTGACTTCATCTCCTCCTGCCAGGCAGAGTAAGTGTGTGCTGTAGATTATCAATGCTAGAGGGACGCGTTCCTTCCGATCTCTAAAAGAAAGCAGTTGCATTGTGATTGTATATCTTTTTTGTCTAGTCTTATTGTGTTTTTAGATTCTCTCAGTCTCATGGAGTCTGGCCAGGTGCGCACTTTTGACTTTGTTTGGTCCATTTTGCAGCTTACACTGACCTAGAAATGCCCACTTAGACAGGAAAAAAGAAAAAAACAACATCTGACCAATATGCAAAGTGACCAGGTAGAGTTTGTTTTATTTTATTTGACATTTAGGTTATACATTAACGTCCAAAGTTTTGAAGATTTTTTTTTAAGAATATACTCACCAAGGCTGCAATTATTTGATCAAAAATGCAGCAAAAACAATAATATTGTGAAATATATTATTACAATTTTCAGTAGTTGTTTTAATATAGTATAAAATGTAATTTATTTCTGTGATGGAAAAGCTGAATTTTCAGCTGTCATTCATTTAGTCTCCAGTGTCACATGATCCTTCAGAAATCATTCTAATATACTGATTTGGTGATCAGTTGAATAATAATTTGGTGATCAATTGAATAATAATAACAAACCAACATGGGAAAATGAATTCAAATAATGTCACTGCAGTCAACCTAAAAAAAAAAAATAATAATTATATATATATATATTATACACACACACTGCTGTGCAAAAGTCTTAGACCACTAGTATTTTCACCAACAAAAAATGGTTTTAAGCCAGTTATTACATTTTTTGCTGTAGTGTGTCAGTAGGAAGCATACCTGTCAAACATTTCCAACTGATAAAACTTGTGCTCCCACACCTTCAGAAAGCATTTCATTTTGGAACTGGTGGTGAATTAACTCCGTTTTTATGAGCAATATGCTTGAAACAAATAATGAACGAACACAAAGTTAGAAAGTCATGCACGCATGCACACAAATGTTCCTGTTGAAGAAGGTGATGAGCTCTTTACCTGAGTTGACAGGAACAAGAGCGCCGTGTACTGTGTCTGCACTGCATCTGTCTCACATTGCCAAATCTCTCTCTCTCTCTCTCTCTCTCTCTCTCTCTCTCTCTCGTCCCTTTGTAGGCTGAAAGATGTTCTCCTCTGTGAAGGCCTTTGAGGGGCAGCATTACTCCAACCTCAAGAGGCAGTGTCTACAGAGTGAACGTCTGTTTGAGGACCCACTGTTCCCTGCCGTTGATGACTCCCTCTTCTACCTGGGTAACAGGATCGGCCGTGTGCACTGGAAAAGACCCGGGGTCAGTGCTCAGAACTCAAGTCTCACAGTTCTTCATTTAACAGATAGCATAAAAGATGGGATATACAGTAGGTCTGCACTGCTTGTTGGAAAGAGATTGATTTTACTTTGTTAAACCTTTAAAACAGAACCTTAAAGATTAACACATTCAGTTTCTTTTAAAGTTAATCTATTTACATTTCAAGTTAAGTCAGCTGTGTTTGTATAGTGCTTTTCACAATGCATATTGTTTCAAAGCAGCTTTACAGAAAATCATGATGTTAATGTTTAGAAGTAAAGACATTTATAATGATGAAAAAGGTTTCTATTTCAAATAAATGCTGTTCTTTTGAACTTTCTGTTCATCAGAGTATCCTGAAAACAAGTTGAGAAATGCTAGTACTGCTTACACATTGTTTAAATGACTAATAATTACTTATAAATGGCCATGCATACCAATAAATATAGGTCCTTTAGTTTTTCTCTTATAGTCTAGATGCTCAGCAAGATGCTGAGAAATTTTAGAACAGCGCAGATGTGCCAAAAATTGAATCCTGCTTGTTATCAATCAATATATACGTTGATCAGTAACATACTGTTGGTAATTCATCATCAGTCTAATCAATAATCAGTGTTACTGTCAAGCCAAGGCATAAGGAAAGGTCAGTCTAAAGCATTCATCCGTAATGGAGGTCTGTCATCCATCACTGGATGACAGTTTACATCTATGTTTTTAGTTTGTACTGCAACTATACTAAAAGTAAACATAGGTATACTGATAGTTTACTAATTAATTACTTGTAGCATTTTTAGTACACTTTGAAGTATAGTCTCAGTAAACTACTAGTTTAGTGGTTTATACTGCAAGTATGCTCGTAAGTTTTCTTAAGTGAACTTTACATCATACTTTAAGTATACTACTATGTCCCTATTTAGGTATTAATTTGTATATATTTTGTTATATGAATATCTGAACATACAATCATCAAAAGAAAGAATGGGATATCTGCTTGTAAACAAAAACATTTTATTCTAGCTCCATGCATTCTTTTTTATAAACACATGAATGCGGGTAAGTTTCATATAAAAAAAAAAGATTTTGAACAAAAAGAGAAGACTATGAATTGGATGCAGAATGATTATCAAAACGTAGATGGAGTCGATCAACTCCCCAAAGCTCTTCATGGGTCGACATTTTATTCCATAATGTTACAGTATATAAAGCACATTTCTGAAAAGTACATAAAAAGTAGACTGAAAGTATAATAATAGTAATAGTACACTTCAATAAACTTATTTTTCGTAAGGGACAGAAATTCCAAAAGTAAATTATAGTTTCTGTTGTTTTGTTTTTCTTTTTCTTTTTTTACTTTGTTTTTCTGAAAATTATTAGACTGGGTTTTCCACATACTTTTTTGACCATATAATGTCAATGTTAGTTCACAAGGACACATTAGATTTGGACACATCAGAGGGGAAATAGACATCAGCAGACTTCTTGAAGCATCATGACGGTTTTCCTGTGCTTCATTACTCTTTTCTGAGTTAATGATACATGAAGATGTGTAATAGCGCCTCCTACCGGATAACAATGAAAACATGGATTCCTGGAGCACAAGTATAGCTCAAATATATTTAGACTTTTTCTAAGTATAAGTCAAGTATACTTAAATGTAATTTTAAATATATATTTCTGAGAAGTATATAAAGCACATTTCTGAAAAGTACATAAAAAGTAGACTGAAAGTATAATAATAGTAATAGTACACTTCAATAAACTTCTTTTTCGTAAGATAAAGATTTCGTAAGCTGTGTGATACTACCCCCCCACCCCATGCCCGTCTCGCCCAGGGGCATACTAAGTGTCAAGCCTGTCCAAGTCAATTATCCCTTTCTCTCACTCACTCACTCACTCCTGGAACGATGCCCGACCCAGAATCTCATTCGCACACACACTCGCTCAAACACACCAGTGAGGTGTTCCAGTCCGGGGCGTCTGAATTGCAACCACAGCAGCTCCTGTCGTCATTAATTCAGGCTATAATTGAGGCGGACACTACAGTTGGTTCTGTCTGTACCACAGTTCAACACTGCAAAGCTAAAATCTCCACCTTCTTAATGGGCACAGAAGGAGCAGCGGGGAATGTGGGAATATAGGGATCAAGTACAGTGCTAATATCACATTCATTGTGTTGTAGTGATAATTAAGACTATAGAGACGGAATAATGATGCTCAGACTGTCTCTGCATTTGAATTCATACTTTTTTATATTGCTTAATGGGATTGTGAGGAATATTTGTAGCCTATTGTGAGCTGCCTAACTAGGAACAATTTAAAAGCATCATACCCTGTTGAAAAAGGAAAAAGGGAAGAAAAAAAGAAAACTGGTCTCCCATCCTGGCCAGCTGAAAAGTGGCCAAAGCCCTGGCTGAAAATGTGGTCAGCCAGAGTTTTTGAATATTATTTTAATAAAATATTTTGAATTAGTTTTTTTTTTTATATTGTAAATTTTCGTTTTATTTTTAGTAATTTTGTTTTGTCTCACTTTTATAAGGTTTCGTTTTTTTTCTAATATTTCTATTTAACTTTTCATAGATTTTTATTTCAGTTTTAATTTGACTAATTTTAGTACTTCAACAAACTTTATTTCATTTATTTACTAATGCAACATTTGTAATTTTTCTAATGTTTTTCATCAAATTTTTATATTTTATTTAATTTAATTTCAGCTTTATTTCAATTACCAATAATAATTTTAGCTTGAGTTTTAGTTAACAACAATGTATTCAGAATCATTATGTTGCCTTCTAAGATACCTATTTTTGGACAAATGAGCATTATGTGTATAACGTATGGATGAGCTTGGTGGAAAAAAAAATCTGTCCAACCAAAATTTATGTTATAAATCATTCAGTACTGAAAAAATAGATAAAAACAGTAAGCATGATTAATCAGTCTAATTAAAACATGACTTTTTTTTTTACCTAGTATTTATGTCAGTCTTTTTCATTTTTATGCCTTTTGTGCAGCCTATGATGGCGTTAGCTTAGCAGCATGCTAATGCCAGAGTGAACAGCTGTGTTTGTATTGCCTTTGTAAATAGACTAAATATGTCATATCTTGTTTTATGAGGTTTATTTTAGTTTGGATGTTTCCTTAGAAAACTGCAGTCTATGTAGAGAGTATAGACAGCAAGGCAGCTCATTTGGTTTAGAGCTGTATACATTTGCACATTTGCTTTTTGTTTATATGTCTCTTTCTTTATGAGTTTTTCCTCATTCGCTCAACTGCACACACAAATGGCTTCTTATCAGACAAGTGTTTTATTGATTAAACTGATGTCAGAGCGCTTTTGAAGCTTTTAAATAGATTTGCTAGATTCGTTGCTGCTCACTTGTTAATCAAAAATCTGAATCGTAAAGAACTGTCAGAAATGAGAAGGCAGCAATGAATCACGTTACCGTGGATTGATATTTAACCTATTAATATTTTAGATATTTAACCTTAACCCAATGACCTGGCATTGCTCTCAGAGGGATGATGGTGCCTTGAGCCAACTCACCGCAGCGAACCAAATTTGTATTCTTGTCTGAGTCCAACTTTGACTGAATAGCATAGTGTAATGAATGACAGAGTGGTAATATCAAAGGGTCTGATGGAAAATCAGTCATGCACTGTGATTGTATCAAGGTTTTTTAATGCAGACCACAAACAAAAACAGAGTTGTAGTGTCGCCGTCTGGGTTTCTTGGCTCTGGAATAGAGAAGTGTGTCTACCGTGTGCTGTGTGTACGTGTTTCACCTTGTGAATTTGACATCATTGCACTCTGTTCTCACGCACCATGGGGAATGCAGACCACAAACAAAAACAGAGTTGTAGTGTCGCCGTCTGGGTTTCTTGGCTCTGGAATAGAGAAGTGTGTCTACCGTGTGCTGTGTGTACGTGTTTCACCTTGTGAATTTGACATCATTGCACTCTGTTCTCACACACCATGGGGGCATGATGAAATGTCTCATCTCTAGTGGTTTGTGTGAGTTGTTGACAGGGTGAAAGAAGCCCAGCGCTGAAAGAATGAAATGTTGCGCGTGTGAGTGCAGGGCTGGATGTGTGCCGGATAGCAAGGAGAGTCCTCGCCTGCTGAGCTGTGGAAATGATTTCGGATAGCACAATGTGAAAGACAAATGAGTGTTGTGAGAGCGAGTAAATTCGGACTGTGAGAACATGTATTTTATACCTCCAGAGACTAACCGAACCAGCAGGGGTGTCATGCTCAAATGGTTTTCAAGGGGATCTTGGCTCAATTTGTACCTTAGGCGAGATGAGACATGACCACTGGGGGGAAAAAAACACTTTTTAATAACTTTGTAATTCTTAAAGTGTGAGACTTGTTAGACTAGCAGTTATGTCTGGGTAAAAATGTAGATTTCATGTACATTCTTAATAGTGATTCTTAACATCCAAGACCAAAATAAATTTTCAGGTTTCTGAACTGAATGCAAGAAGAAAAATCAATGTGTGTGCTGCAAAATAATGGCAAGAAAACAAGTCTTTCTATTAAGCATTTAGTCTCTTCCAGGGCTCATTTGTGGCGACTCCTTTGAGAGATTGTCAACACGGTGGCAAAATGAGCTATAGCCTGTGAGTCGCTACATTCCCCTCAGCTTCTGTCACTGTGCCCAGTGTATGCCAGCTGTTTAAAGAGACCCAGACCTTTATGTTTAGGTCACTCAAAATCTCTGGCTACCCATTGTTTCTGGGCTATGTGTCGTGGTGGTTTTGACGAGGTCGGTGTAGAGGTGTGCTAGATGCCGTCAGAGCAGAGGAGAGTCATTTGATTAGAGTTTCAGAACTCTACTGCTTCATCTAGATTCATAACTTTAATTAAATTAATTAAAGAGCTTGTGCCCTGCTTCTGTCTCCAACACTTTTTCAAGTACTGTGTTTTCCTCCTCCTTACATTAATCAAAATAAAGCAAAATGTACTATATTTTTTGATCAAAGTACTATGTTTTTGGACATGGTTGCTGCAGTCTTTCTTAAAAGATACATTTGTTTATCCCAGGTGCATCTTTGCCATTCACACTGTGCTTTTCTTCTCACCAGTTTATTTCTCTTATTTCTCTCTCTGTTTCTCCATCAGGAGCTGTGCGATGATCCTCGCTTGTTTGTGGATGGGATCAGTGCCCATGACCTGCACCAAGGGCAGCTGGGAAACTGCTGGTTTGTGGCGGCCTGCTCCAGCCTGGCTTCCCGAGAGTCACTGTGGCAGAAAGTAAGTTACTATAGAGTGGAAAACATGTGTCTATCCTGCATATAATGTTCCCTCTAAGCTACAATGTTGTTGCCGCGCAGATGGAAAGAAATCAGCGCAGAAGACAGATACCATAATATTCATTCATATAAAATATAGAAATTTCTTAAATCAGAGCAAATACCATGTTTCAAAGTCCATCTTAATGTCCACTGGCTTTCAGTATGGAAGTGCAGCTGTGAGAAGACTTGTTGAAATACTCAGCATTGATTAATATGCAAGATAAAGAGAGCGTACTAGAATTTGGAGGCCATTATTAGTCTTGTGATCTTGACAAATAACAAAAACATGATCAATATCATTATTTTGTTATTATAATATAATTATGTTTAATTATGTAATTATGTTAATAAATTGTTTAATTCATGAATTTGGAATAAAATACAATAATGATATTTAGAATTGTTTTTAAATGACTTTTCCCTTGATATTATTAATTGTATTTTGTCATATATTTTTCAATATTTATTTATTAATGTATTTTATAAAATATCAATTTGTGTACATTTTGTACACATTGTTTAGTGTTTGTTTTATTTTTTACTGTTGATTAAAAATTCATAAATATATAGTATACTATATAATTCTGACATATATAAATATAGAATCATTATAGAATTATATTATATTAAATTATATATCATTTTATGGCTGAATGGTTTGCCCAATAAAAATAGGTTTTTCTCAGCAAGCACAAAAAATAGTTAAGTACATGTATCACTTTTCCCTTGATACTCTAAGCTTGCAGATGTCTCCCACAAGACCTGCGTTGTGGGATTTAAACCTGCATATTCTTGCATATTTTGTCAGAATATCTTTTTGTTATCTTACATATTGAGTGTGTTAAAGTGTGAGGATGAGCAAAACAGTCTCTCTGAGCTCCATTAGCAGCTGTAAGTGGCATCCTGCCATAGTATCTGTGTGCTCTATTAGGAACCATTACCTGATTATGTTTAAACAGGGGAGAGAGATCCACTCACCTGTGGCTTCGTGAATGTACACATGCATACCTCGTAGTCCCTGTATTTCAGTTTCTGTTGTAGTTTTGTTGGTGGTAGACAGTTAATGGTTAATGGTTTCTGAGCTGTTATTTAGCTTAAATGTTAAGCTTCGGTCTCCCTGCATCCTCCCCAGGGCTTGAAGTGTTTTCCCCTGCCTAGGGAAACATTTCCTCTCCCCTAGAAACACACATCATCATGAAGGGGTTGACTTTTAGGGCTTTCCCATGTGACTGCTCTCCCCCGTCCTGTCATTTGTTTTCCTGACAGGGTCGGGCATTGATAAATGAAGGTGTGTGTGCTACTATCCTTGCCCCGTGTCTTTGCAGCAACCTTTTATCCCACCCAATCACATGCACTCAGCATGGATACATACACAAGGGCAGTGGTTATCAACCAGGGGGTCACAAAATGACTTAAATCATTTAAAATAAGACAAACCATGCATTCAAATAAACTAAAACAACTAACAACCCCAACTGTTTTTTCTTTGAAGAACCAGAATTCCTACAGTTTACAAACACTTGGATATATAAAGTAGTCTGATTTAAAAAAAAAATATGATTTCTAGACCAGGAAAGTCATGAAAATGTATAAAATGTTATAACTCCATTTGTATATATTTATTAATACAGTATATATTTTATTAATATACATTTTTGTATTTAAACCAAGCTCAAAAATATTTTATCAGGTAGAAATTGTGAGTAAAATATTTTTTTAAATTCCTATTTTTAATCCTCATCCAAAAAATCAACTGAAATAGTGGACATTAAGGACCTTGAAGTTAAAAAGATTGAGAACCACTGCTCAAGGGCACTGCCATCACACCCCAGTACAGTTATTTGCATCAATTATTTAAAGAATTAATAACTACAACCGCTAAAAGCACACGTTTTGCTTTATTCATGAATAATTTTAATCTTCTTGAATTATTAGTGTGATTTATGTTGGGTTACCTCCATTAAAGTCTCATCACAGTCAGAAAAACAGTTAAACATGAACAATCAGACAAATAAAGCTCATCAAATTGCATAAAACATTTAAGACCTGGTCATAACTTTACAAAATTAAATTTTATAGGTCTTTAGGAACATAATTTTAAACTGCTAGGTCTAGGTTAAGTAGACTGAACAGAAAGCCGTCGTACCCTTCAGGTTCTCTCACTTCTGGAACTCTATGGAGCACTCGATGTTCTCCGGACTCAAGCCGTCTTCGAAGGCGAACAAAAAATACATCACCTTGCGAACCTTGGCCAGCTCGGCTATCCTCTCGCCGAACTCCTGGGCATCAGCCTCGTAGCATTGAAGGAGTTCGTCATCTGTGCTTTTCCAGAAGAGCCCGGTCGGTTCGAGGAGCTGGCGGGTCATGAGGTGGGTGAGGTCGGGTGTCCAGAGCTGGGAGGTGGCGATGATGTTGAGGCGGCCAGGTGCGCACATGCGGATGTTCCAGCGGGTGAAATGCAGGGCCTGTTCGGAGAAGTCCAGGTGGTAGACGTGCTCGTTGGACTTCAGTAGACGCTCTCCGTCTTGGCGTTTCTGGCCTCGCTGCTGCAGAGACTGTACGCGCAGACGCATCATCTCCGTCAGCTGTATATCAAGGTTGAACGTCAGCTCAAGAGACATGTTCCCAGTGAAGATGTTTTGAAACCTGACAGCTTAGGGCTTCTTCTTGTTTTTTTTTCTTCTCTTGTCTGACCGGATTAGGCTTGTTATCCACCGTGTGACCTCCTCTTGGCTCTGCTGATGTCTTCTGCGGTATGAGTGCCACAGCGAGACCTTGTGCTCTGAAACCAACTTATTTCACAGTGCGGGTTTCTGTTTAGATGTTTGTTGCTCTGGGCAACAGAAATGCTGGGTTTTCCAAGAGGGAATTCGAGACATCTGTGTTTGATACATGTGTTTGTTTCATAGAGTTTACTCATGACTGATTCTGTTAGAGGTGAACAGAACTGTGGGTCGGCGTGTCACCTGCAGTCAGCATCACAATGTGTACCTGAGCCCAGGTAATGGACCTGCTCATCTTGGAACAATTACCAGAGAGGTGTACTTGAAATCTAATCTCTGTTCTGTCCCAGAGGACTTGCTCAGGATGAAAGAGATGTAGTTGTTCTATGCAGCTTCCAAATCACCCTGGTGTCCTTCTCACAACTGTTTAACATTCAGGAAATGCTGCATCTGCCTGCATTTATGAACATTTAAATTGATAAGCAATGACATGAACCTTATCCACTAAATATTACACAATATTGGAAACTCATCTAGTTTAGTGCTCATTTTTATGGTGTTTTTGTTCGTATTTTTTCTTTTGATGAAAATGTCCTGTAAATTTTGTCATGTCATTAATTTTAGTTCTGTCATGACAACTCTCGGAGGGATTGGCATGGTAATGTACATGACAATGTTAAAGGGGTCATATGATGTTGCTAAAAAGAACATCATTATTTTGTGTATTTGGTGTAATGAAATGTGTTTATGCGGTTTAAGGTTCAAAAAACACATTATTTTCCACATACTGTACATTATTGTTTGTCCTATATGCCCCACCTTTCTGAAACGCGTCGATTTTTACAAAGCTCATCGGTCTGAAAAGCGAGGTGTGCTCTGATTGGCCAGCTATCCAGTGCATTGTGATTGGCCGAATACCTCAAGCATGTGACGGAAATGTTACGCCCCTACCATACTGTGATGCCCTGTCCAGCCGGAGCCGGAGACAACAACATTAAAACCCATTATAAACAAGGCATTTGTTGCATCCAGTGGGGACATAATTACAGATTATAATGACTTATACTGTCTTTTTACACGTTGCGTTGCATCGCGCCGCGTAAACATAAAACCATGTCTGAATTTGTGATCAGAGAAACGACAAAAAACAAGCGCTACTCTACACTGCTCAAAACTCGCATTTGAATCATCA
>NW_015655991.1:997541-999109 GCF_001515625.1 Sinocyclocheilus rhinocerous | reverse complement strand
CATTTTATGGAGGACTGTTTCCTGATCCTGGTAGAGTAGACTACAATGCTGGCTGTTCTGACTCACAGACTGTAAGTACGTTTTTTATATTTAAAATATTTGCCACTGATGACTCAAACGCGAGTTTTGAGCAGTACAAATGCAGACATGGCTTTATGTTTACGTGGCGCAATATGCAACGCAACGCGTAAAAAGACAGTATAAGTCATTAATTATGTCCCTTATGTCCCCACTGGATGCAACAAATGCCTCGTTTATAATGGGTTTGAATGTTTTTGAATGGCCGGACAGCGCACTGGATAGCTGTCCAATCACAGCACACCTTGCTTTTCAGAACAATGAGCTTTGTAAAAATTGACGCGTTTCAGAAAGGCGGGGCATAGAGGAGAAACAATAATGTACAGTATGTGGAAAATAATGTGTTTTTTTTACTTTAAACCGCATAAACACATTTCATTACACCAAATACACAAAATAATGTTCTTTTTAGCAACATCATATGACCCCTTTAACGTTACGGCAGCGGGGAATATGAACGTGCATGAGTTATTCTAATCTGTGTTATTTTAATGTTTCTGTTTTTTTTACCTAAAACATAGAGACATTGATGTTGATGTGTCAGCATTCAAGCATTTCAGTGGGCTTAAATAGATCACCATTTACAGCAGATTTAGTTCACAAACAACTGACAGTTTTGACCTAAATATGATTTTCAGTTACAATAATTAAGAGTAAGATTTAGTCGCATATGCGAGTGATTTACTCGCAATGTAGAGGGTTGAGTGGGCTTAAATAGATCACCCTTTACAGCAGATTTAGTTAATAAACAACTGACAGTTTTGACCTAAATATGATTTTCAGTTACAATAATTAATCCTAAAATTCGACATTAGTAACTTACTTTTAGCAGCATCAGTCGCGCGTACTCACAAGATCTCCTGGTTCTTACTTGTGAATTCAGTTCACTGGAGACTCGCACTAAACGGTTCATTTGAATCAGTGAGTTGTCGACTCGAGAACAGCTGCAATCGGTTCCTTCTAATTCGTGAATGAATCGTTTGGTGCGATTTGCGGAACGATTTAAAAGGTTCATTGAAAAGAATCAGTTCGTTCATGAATCAGACACCGCTTCTGCGTCTCGGAGCACGTGATATATTATTAGGGTTGGGTATCGATTGGGTTTTTTTCGATACCGGTGCCAAATCGATACTTTTAAAACGGTTCCGGTGCCTAAACAGTGCCTGAACCGATACTTATTAAAAAATAAATAAATAAGTAAAAATTCCCCCAAAAATGATGGATTGGCCATTAGCACTATAAACAAATTATGTCTGATTCATTCATACTGGACGCCAGAGGGCGCCCCTCGCACAGAAAATCCACATATCCAGTCACAGAAGTAGCGGAACTCATGACCCTCCAGGAAATGCCTTATATGGACAAAAGCATGGCTGTTATAGCTGTAACTGAGTAAACAGAACATATAAACGTTTTGAATGATAAAACAAAGACAATAAACACTCGACTGCGACAATATAGTTTATCTGTGTTATTCAAGCCATCTCTGG
>NW_015655991.1:986090-996849 GCF_001515625.1 Sinocyclocheilus rhinocerous | reverse complement strand
TAACGGTATCTACCTGCTGCCATCAGAGCAAGTGTAATTACTGCATTCACGCGCTCCTTGGATGCTCTCATTTCCCGAGTTGTGCTTTTAAATCGGAATGTGAAAACAACATGGACACTCTCGTTACTACAAAGATTTGTTGGATTTGTATTATTAGAGCTTTTCGACTTGAGTTCACGTGCATTTTCTCAGTCTGGAAATTATTTTTCACGTGCGGTGCCGGTGATGCTTCTTACGTCCGTTTCGGAGAACCAGAGGACAAATATTTCAATCGACCGCTCAGGCATGGCACCGAAATCTGCGTTCTGATTCGGTTCTAGTACATACCGGTTACATGGGTACCGGTGCCATATTGGTACCGGGTTTCGGTACCCAACCCTATATATTATAAGGAGTAACTATATGTTTTATTAAATGTAGTGAAGTAAAAAGAACGATCTTATGCTTTGGAATCTAGTGAAGTAAAAGTAAAAGTTACTCAAAATAAAACTACTCCAGTAAAGTACAGATAGTTGAAAAATTTACTTAAGTACAGTAACGAAGTAAAACTACTCCGTTACTGTCCACCACTGTTGGCAACTAACTGGAATAAATAAGGTTAAGTTGAACTACTAAAATTACTGAAACTCAACTTAATTTTTATTAAGCAAAAAATAATAAAAATTACAAATGCACATAACAAAATGACAAAAGCTTAAACTAAAATTAAAATAAAAACTGAAAATATAAAAAGTGACACCACATGTCACTTATGTCTCTTTCTAGGTTATCCCAGACTGGAAGGAGCAGGAATGGGATCCAGAGAAGGCAGACTCTTATGCAGGAATATTCCACTTCCGCTTCTGGCGGTTTGGGGAATGGGTGGACGTGGTGATCGATGACCGTCTCCCCACAGTGGATAACCAGCTGGTGTACTGCCATTCAAATGATAGCAACGAGTTCTGGAGTGCCCTTGTGGAAAAAGCCTATGCCAAGTAAGCAGTTCAGGCAGCAGACAAATTCAAAAGGTCTATACAAAGACATACACATTCAAGTAGTGTGATGACATAGTGATGCTAAGTTCTTTCTCTATACCAATCAAGAGTTTATGGCTGCTATGAGGCCCTGGATGGTGGAAACACGGCCGATGCCCTGGTGGACTTTACTGGCGGCGTGTCAGAACCCATGGACCTTCTGGAGGGCCAGTTTGCTCAGGATGAAGTCGCCAGAAACCAGCTCTTTGAGAGAGTGCTCAAGGTCCATAATCGAGATGGCCTTATCAGCTGCTCTATCAGGGTGAGAAGGATACAATACAAACACAATACATACAATCTGCACAAGTACTAAAGCTACATTTTATTTTATTTTATTTTGTATTTTATTTTAGTTTAGTTTTTAACTTTACTTTTTTGTTTTATTGAGTTTTTTCATTTAATTTTATTTTATCTGCACTTTGTTATATACACACATATATATTACATTTTCATTTTTATACGTTTATTTTACTTTTTTATTTTTCATTATTTTCTTTTACTTTATTTTTGTATATTTTAGTACAGTATACTTTATATTTTTTATTTTTATATTTATTCCTATGTTTATACATTGTGGAAGCACATATTGTACATATTATTGATCAGCATTTGTCCCACGTCTGTCAAGATTTGTATTCAGACACTCATCTATTAATCCAGCCATCCATCATTTTTTTCTGCCTTTATTTATTTTCTTTCATAAGAGCGTACTTTTCCAGACTCAAAGCAATCTTTGATTGTGTGTGACATGCTTATCAATGGTCTGTGAAACCTTTCATCCATGGGAAAAAAACTACATTTTTGAATATCTTCATAACTGGATTTTTTTTCTTAATTATAATATCAAATAAAATGCCTCTCAATACTTCAGTCCACTAAGAGAACTCCATTGAGTGTTAAGTAACATTTAGAAATTAATCTGAACAGCATCATCTGATGTGACAGACAGGTCTGTGATGTAAGCAGGTTGTCTGGGGATCATAACAGAAACAGCTTTATCAAGTTTCACCATAACTTAAGGGCTTTTGTTCAAATGTGGAGGATAAAATGAAACATTGATTTATAAATGTTCTGTTAGATACTCAACAAAGTCCTTTCATGTCAAAGTTCAGTCACTCTCTGTCCGTTCTTACAACCTAGTCGCAATTATATCGACACAATTATTCATGTCACGGAGCCTACACGCCTATGCATATTGTCAGCTTCATTTGCACAGCAAGCCCTTTGTTCATTGGAGTGTGATAAATGGGTGTGGCTTGTCTCCTACTGATTAACATCACCATATTTCACTGTACCATGAAAAAACGGCCCATGATTTCATAATTGATCATTCACAGACAGTGCATGTGCATGCATTCTAAACAGGGATAAAGATTATTATGCTTTTGGATAGACTTTAAATTTGGTGTTCAGCAATCTAGCTGAAATTTGACCTTCGGTATATAGGCAACCACAGTAGAGGACATGGAGGCGAGACTGGACTGTGGGTTAGTGAAAGGCCACGCCTATGCAGTGACCGACGTTCGCAAAGTCCGTCTGGGACATGGCCTGCTGGCGTATTTCAAGTCAGAAAAGCTACACATGATTCGCATGAGGAATCCCTGGGGTGAAAAGGAGTGGAGTGGACCTTGGAGCGATAGGTGAGACTGCCCCCTCCTGGATTGGAGGTCTTACAGCATCTAGAGCAGGGGTGTCCACTCCTGTTCCTGGAGGGCTAATGTCCTGTGGATTTTAGCTCCAACACACTTGCCTAGAAGTTTCTAATGAGCCTGAAGACTTTGATTAGCTGTGGTGGGGTTGGAGCTAAACTCTGCAGGACAGTGGCCTTCCAGGATCTGATTTGGACACCCCTGATCTAGAGCATAGTGTATGGCAGGGTTTGCGAACACCTGGGGATTTGTGAGGAAACTGCAGGGGGTATGTGAGTTGATGAAAAGCAATCAAAATAAAATCCTTACTAAAAACATGAAACATTTAATTTGTTTACCTGCATGTCATGTGACCATTAATCTAAATTCGAGAACGGTGAATATGCAGACCCTAAATCTCAGGGGGTACTTCAGGTAAATATATTAGGTCGAAAAGGGTTTGGCTGACAAAAAAGTTTGGGAATAACCAGAAAGAAACAGAATTACTTTTTTACATTTTTTAATGACAGGACATGATGGGAGATAAGAGAGCTAAAGCCTTGTTAAGACTGTCAGTCTAAATCAGATTTTTGTGCACATCCATTTGGAATCTGATCATATTTAGCAAGTGTAAACAGCAAAAAAAAAATTTTTAAATCACATTAAATACGATTTTGTTCGACCTGCACTTCCCAAAAAAGTCAGCATGTTTCCTACAACAGTGTCTGACATTTTTATGTTTTAAGTGGCAAAAAAAAAATTCTTATCAAAGCGGTCAGACTGAATCAGATTTCCAGAAATGTCATTTGAATCAGTGTTGGTTTGCAGAAACAAGGTTGTGTTGTTGCGAAAGTGCAGGTCGAGCTAAAAATGACGATATACTGCTAGTCTGCACAGTTTACACACCTCTTTAAATTTTGAGTCTGGCGGAGATGGCAACATGGAAAAAAGCCACATTTTTTCGGTGTAGGCATAGTAACACAACTTTATTGCCATAGAAACCAATGTAGATATTCCAGAAAACGAAAGAGGGACACACAAATCGGATCTGAACAGTTGCGATAAACTATGTGGACAGTCAGTCATTTAGAATTGGATAGACAATTAATCGGATTTGGACTGACAGTGTGAACGTAGCCTTAGTTGCAAGCCAGACTCAAACCCAAATTTCCCACATGAGCATCAAAACTCGATGTGTCAGAACAGTTGCTATATGACGTGGCATTGTAATAAGACACTTTTTGCACACCTTCCCAACATTCAATTCTTTATAATCTCTACATAAACAGAATGCAAGCACATACAGAAATTATTTGTCCTTTTGCCTTCTCTAGCTTCCTGCAGTGTAGTGCAATACATCCTCAGAGACTAGAGAAAACCATTTCTCTCCTTCCTCTTGAGATGATTTCAGTATAAATAACACATAGCCGAAGTGTCTATTCTTATCTCTGACTGGTGTGAAATTGAGATATCAAGCCAGGCAGGCTGGTATAAAATAGGAAGCTGTTGTGATTGAAACGCAGAGGTCTGAGGGTGTTTAGACATCCACCTCCTTTCATTTAAATAACTGTGCTCTTGTTTGATGACACCAACCCTAAATATCCACCACTGCAGGGAGCAGCATAATATTAAAATGGAGCTGTGTAATTGCAAAGAGGAAAATCTTGACAATCCTTCTCATCAGTCTTTGTTCAAGTGCTACAACAGGCAGGGTTATATTGGCCTCTGAATTATTTACTGGCCAGCCAGAAGACTTTTATTGAGGTGAAAGCAATCTTTCTTCATATTTCTGCTTGATGCATTATTTATTCAGGGCTTGATTAGAAATATCATACTTGGAGAAGTGCTCTATTTCTTTCACAAAATTCTAGAAAATCTTAGTTGATAGTTGTGGATGCAGGCTGTTGTCAGTGAGTATAGCCGTGTGTGTTGTGTGTGAATGTTTATTTCTCTAAGTCTGATGTACGATGAGTAATCACTGCTCTGTTTTGTAGCTCAGAAGAGTGGAAGAAAGTGAGCAAGAGTGAGAGAGAGAAACTAGGGGTCACTGTTCAGGATGATGGAGAGTTTTGGGTTCAGGCAGCAGACAAATTCAAAAGGTCTATACAAAGACATACACATTCAAGTAGTGTGATGACATAGTGATGCTAAGTTCTTTCTCTATACCAATCAAGAGTTTATGGCTGCTATGAGGCCCTGGATGGTGGAAACACGGCCGATGCCCTGGTGGACTTTACTGGCGGCGTGTCAGAACCCATGGACCTTCTGGAGGGCCAGTTTGCTCAGGATGAAGTCGCCAGAAACCAGCTCTTTGAGAGAGTGCTCAAGGTCCATAATCGAGATGGCCTTATCAGCTGCTCTATCAGGGTGAGAAGGACACAATACAAACACAATACATACAATCTGCACAAGTACTAAAGCTACATTTTATTTTATTTTGTATTTTATTTTAGTTTAGTTTTTAACTTAACTTTTTTGTTTTATTGAGTTTTTTCATTTAATTTTGTTTTATCTGCACTTTGTTATATACACACATATATATTACATTTTCATTTTTATACGTTTATTTTACTTTTTTATTTTTCATTATTTTCTTTTACTTTATTTTTGTATATTTTAGTACAGTATACTTTATATTTTTTATTTTTATATTTATTCCTATGTTTATACATTGTGGAAGCACATATTGTACATATTATTGATCAGCATTTGTCCCACGTCTGTCAAGATTTGTATTCAGACACTCATCTATTAATCCAGCCATCCATCATTTTTTTCTGCCTTTATTTATTTTCTTTCATAAGAGCGTACTTTTCCAGACTCAAAGCAATCTTTGATTGTGTGTGACATGCTTATCAATGGTCTGTGAAACCTTTCATCCATGGGAAAAAAACTACATTTTTGAATATCTTCATAACTGGATTTTTTTTCTTAATTATAATATCAAATAAAATGCCTCTCAATACTTCAGTCCACTAAGAGAACTCCATTGAGTGTTAAGTAACATTTAGAAATTAATCTGAACAGCATCATCTGATGTGACAGACAGGTCTGTGATGTAAGCAGGTTGTCTGGGGATCATAACAGAAACAGCTTTATCAAGTTTCACCATAACTTAAGGGCTTTTGTTCAAATGTGGAGGATAAAATGAAACATTGATTTATAAATGTTCTGTTAGATACTCAACAAAGTCCTTTCATGTCAAAGTTCAGTCACTCTCTGTCCGTTCTTACAACCTAGTCGCAATTATATCGACACAATTATTCATGTCACGGAGCCTACACGCCTATGCATATTGTCAGCTTCATTTGCACAGCAAGCCCTTTGTTCATTGGAGTGTGATAAATGGGTGTGGCTTGTCTCCTACTGATTAACATCACCATATTTCACTGTACCATGAAAAAACGGCCCATGATTTCATAATTGATCATTCACAGACAGTGCATGTGCATGCATTCTAAACAGGAAACTCGATGTGTCAGAACAGTTGCTATATGACGTGGCATTGTAATAAGACACTTTTTGCACACCTTCCCAACATTCAATTCTTTATAATCTCTACATAAACAGAATGCAAGCACATACAGAAATTATTTGTCCTTTTGCCTTCTCTAGCTTCCTGCAGTGTAGTGCAATACATCCTCAGAGACTAGAGAAAACCATTTCTCTCCTTCCTCTTGAGATGATTTCAGTATAAATAACACATAGCCGAAGTGTCTATTCTTATCTCTGACTGGTGTGAAATTGAGATATCAAGCCAGGCAGGCTGGTATAAAATAGGAAGCTGTTGTGATTGAAACGCAGAGGTCTGAGGGTGTTTAGACATCCACCTCCTTTCATTTAAATAACTGTGCTCTTGTTTGATGACACCAACCCTAAATATCCACCACTGCAGGGAGCAGCATAATATTAAAATGGAGCTGTGTAATTGCAAAGAGGAAAATCTTGACAATCCTTCTCATCAGTCTTTGTTCAAGTGCTACAACAGGCAGGGTTATATTGGCCTCTGAATTATTTACTGGCCAGCCAGAAGACTTTTATTGAGGTGAAAGCAATCTTTCTTCATATTTCTGCTTGATGCATTATTTATTCAGGGCTTGATTAGAAATATCATACTTGGAGAAGTGCTCTATTTCTTTCACAAAATTCTAGAAAATCTTAGTTGATAGTTGTGGATGCAGGCTGTTGTCAGTGAGTATAGCCGTGTGTGTTGTGTGTGAATGTTTATTTCTCTAAGTCTGATGTACGATGAGTAATCACTGCTCTGTTTTGTAGCTCAGAAGAGTGGAAGAAAGTGAGCAAGAGTGAGAGAGAGAAACTAGGGGTCACTGTTCAGGATGATGGAGAGTTTTGGTGAGGCTCGCTCCACTCATATCCTTCTAGATCAGTCTAGATCATAGTGTCTTATCAGATGGGTTCAAAAGTCTGAGACCACTAGTGAAAATGCTTCTGTTTTCCATTTTGGTAACACTTTACAATAAGGTTCATTAGTTAACATTAGTTAACTACATTAGTTTACATGAACTAAGCATGAACAATACTTCTACAGCATTTATTAATCTTAGTTGATGTTAATTTCAACATTTACTAATGCACTATTAAAATCAAAAGTTGTGCTTGCTAACATTAGTTAATGCACTCAACTCAATAAACATGAACAATGAACGACTGTATTTTCATTAACTAACATTAACAAAGATTAATAAATACTGAAATGTGTTGTTCATTGTTTGTTCATGTTAGTTAATACATTGACTAACATTAACTAATGGAACCTTATTGTAAAGTGTTACCTGCATGTTTGTATATATGTATTTTTCATAATAATATGAATATATTTATATAGCAGCACTATGCAATAACTAATCTAAATTGGTTAAAGCATTAGGTATCATGAACTAATAATTAACAACTATTTCTTCACAATTTATTAATCTAGTTAATTGTTAATTTAGCAGTACACTTTTATTCATATATTATATTATATTATATTATACATTTTGCAGTTATTTTGCACTTTGCATTAATCTAAATCATTAATCAAAGATCATTAAAAATTTTTACTCCATTACGTGTGATGGACTAACAGTAAACAATTTTTTACATTTATTAATCTAGGTTAATGCTTAATTTACAGCATTTGTAAATATAGGTTAATGTCAGTTAGGAAATGTACTATTGTAAATTAATGTTTGCTTATAATACAGTAATGTTAATTAAAACACCTTGTAATGATAGTAATATATTAGTATATGTGGAAATTAACCTATATTAATACAATAAATATTGTAAAAATATTTCTCATTGTTAGTTCATGATATCTAATACACTGACTAATGTTAAAAAACTGAACCGTTTTGTAAAGTATAACCTTTAAGTGTTAAATTGTTGAAAATTGAGTAGATCAACTGAACAAAAAAACACACATTTGAGAATATCTTAGTTTGTTGTTACCCTATTTTGCTTTAAAACTTTGTTTATTTCTGTTTTTAAATCAGATTTTATCCCAGGTTTAAATCCTATTTTATCCCAGAATCCCAGATTTTTACTGTTGTACCCCACTGCATCTGATAAACACCTAAATTCTCCATTTATCATAAACTTCTGTTCCCCCACTGGTTGTAAACTTCTTTACCAGGATGAACTTTGAAGATTTCTGTCACTATTTCACCGACCTGATCCTGTGTCGACTGATAAACACTTCTTACTTGAGTATTCATAAGACCTGGGAGGAAGAGGTGATGAGGGGATCCTGGATCCACCGAGACAACCCGCTCCGCAACCGTGCCGGAGGCTGCATTAACCATAAAGCCACGTTTCTGCAAAACCCACAGGTCAGTGTGCCTGTGTGCATCTGCCTTGTAAAATGTTGTTCTTGTCCTGGAGGCATTTGACGCTCTGGGCCTTCATTGCAGTGAGTTTAATGCATGTTTCTGCCCACAGTATGTTTTTGATGTGAGAAAAGTGGAAGACGAGGTGCTGATCTGCCTGCAGCAAAAGGAACACAGAGCTACTCCCAAGGAGGGTAAAGGCGAGAACCTGGCAATTGGATTTGACATCCATAGGGTACAGAATTGCATTGTTTCATTGCAGCACAATACAAACCTTCACATCTGCCTGCTGAATATAGTATAAGAGACTAATGCCAATGATAGAAGAACTAAAACATATATTTATGGTATCCTGTCAGTCAAAGTTCCTGTCTTGATCAGGCCTCTTTTCTACCACCAGGTGGAGTTGAATAGGAAATACAGAATGCACTCAGCCCAGCAGAAGGTCGCAGGGTCGATCTACATCAACTCTCGCTGCATCTTTCTGAGGAAAGAGCTAAAGGAGGGGCGTTACGTCATCATCCCCACAACCTTTGACCCAGGTCAACAAGGAGAGTTCCTGCTCAGAGTCTTCACTGATGTGCCTTCAGACTGCAAGTAAATTAGCTTCCAGAAAAGAATAGACCTACCTGCACTCCACTTTCCTATTAACCCTTCATCACATTCTTGGCTTCTTCCATGTACGGTTTGTATTGAAAGATGTAATACAAAGGGACATGTACCTGGCAGTGTTATTTTAGTAGGCATATTATTAATTTGCGGTAAATTGAGTTTTATTTATTTTTAATTTTTTACGTTTCATCTAATATTAATATTTTACTGTTATATTATATAGTGCTGAAAATGCATATTTGCCGTCACAGGAATAAATGACATTTTTAAATATATTCAAATTGAAAATTGGAATATATTTTCTATTTTAATTTGCAATATTTCACAAGATTACTATTTTTACTGTATGTTTGATCAAATAAATGCATCCTTGGCATAAGAGACGTCTTTAAGTAAATCTTACCAACCAAGTGTTTTAAGTTTCTCATCTAATATTAGTATTTTTAGCTTTATTTCAGTTAACAAAATAGTAGTAGTTTCAGATTTAATTTTCGTTACCGATAACAACATTGGTACCTGGCCAGAAACTGGTATCTGGCTGATATAATTCCTGCTTGTGTTTCCTTAGAGAACTAACTCTGGACGAGCCTCCTCAGACATGCTGGACTGGGATGTGCGGTTACCCTCAGCTGGTCACCCAGGTGCATGTGTTAAGTGCCGAAGGCCTGCAGGGCCAAGATGCCAATGGAGGTATGTCTACTATTTCCATATACGTAACAGATATATAGCAGTGTGTGTTTAGATGGACAAAAATCAATAGCTGAAGATCAACTCTATTAATCTAAATTAATAGAAGTTTAATTTATGATTTCTCCTTTTAAAAATGATCTTGCTTCTGGATGTGATTAAACTAATAACAATGTGCATCGTTGATTTCTCCCCATAAACCCTGAAATCAGTGCTCTCTAATCTACGGTCATATACATTTGTGAATGATAGTTCACCCAAAAATGCAGGTTTTCTGTCATCTTTAAATGCAGGAAATGATTTTTGGATGAATTATTCCTTTAAGCCATTACAGAATCAGACACATATGCTGCTTAATAAGTCTAGAGCTTTTACATATAGAAATCTCTTTTGACCGTACAGAGCTACACTGCTTGATCTCCCACAAGACACGGTCTGACTTCTGCACAGGAGGTACTGACTTTTAGCAGCCACTAGCATCTAAATGTATCTCCCTCCCCTTATAGAAATGTGAGCATGTGACAAGATTAATCTGAATTCTGAAATGTGCCAAAATCTGCCACACTGTCTCTTGTTTATTTGTAGCACTGAATAGTAAAAGTCATGCAAAACGAATATTTTTTTAATACATGTTTTTGGTGTGACTAGCATTACTTTTTACTCTGGTGTCTTTAGTTCTCTAGTGTCAGTCTGTGCATTTGTCCTTTAAGTGTTACACCTCAGTACTCTGGTTCTACATTTGCATTCATGTTCTTAGTGACACTTTCTTACCAGAGTGAATTATAATTAAGTGTAAAAATCACAAAAAAAACAAAACATGCAAAGATAGTCCTCAGAAACCAAGATGAAATCCACAACAATTCCAAAGTTATGACAGTGGGTCTCTAATGACAAGTTGAGTGAGTGGGTGGGCAGGTGGGTGGGTGAGTGAGTGAGTGGCTGGGTGGGTGAGTGAGTGAGTGAGTGAGTGGCTGGGTGGGTGAGTGAG
>NW_015655991.1:964711-986080 GCF_001515625.1 Sinocyclocheilus rhinocerous | reverse complement strand
CCGATCTTGTGAATGTTGGTCACTGTGGGTGAGTGAGTGAGTGAGTGGGTGGGTGGGTGAGTGGGTGGGTGAGTGAGTGAGTGAGTGGTTGAATGCAGGGTGTTTTATGGAGTTTGGTGACTAAAACTTTTTTGTAGCAGATTAATAAAGCTGTTGGTTTGATATCAGAATTCAGTTTGTTTGGTTGTTCAGAGAAAACTGGTGTTTTCTCCACTTTAGTTGTTACCTAGCTACAGTGGTAAACATGTATTCACAGTGATGATGTAAACATGCAAAAATTATGCGAGAGCTGGAAATAAATTACATTTTAAAATATATTCAAACAGAAAAACTGTTATTTTAAATTGTAATAATATTTGCAATATTGCTGATTTAACAGTGTTTTGATCAAATAAATGGTGAGCATAAGAATAAAGAATAACAGTCTTATGTCATGCTATTTTGCTTGTCAAATAGAAATATCTTGTTTCTATTGTTTACATAGAAATATCTTGTTTACAGTGTGTCATTGGTATAGGCAGTAGATTAATGCATTGAATCCTGTCATATAAAGTGTCTTGCTGACATGTCTTTTTTCTTTAGCCTCTGACCCATATGTGATCATCACCTGTGAGGGGGAGAAGGTTCGCTCCCCTGTGCATAAAGACACACGCTGCCCTAATTTTGACATAAAGGGAATATTCTACCGCAAAAAGCCAAAGGAAGGCATTCACATCGAGGTGAGTTGGAAGTACTTAATTACATCTATTCCTCCTTCAGTCCTTTTCACCAACTGCTACAGATCTCCTTGGTCTGTACACTGATCTGTTCCACTCACCTTATTTCTGCTTTTCTTCTCTATTTCTCCTGCTTAACCCTTCTGACTGCTCCATGCCGATCTCAGATCTACAATAAGAATGTGATTGTTGACACCTTCCTGGGTCAGGTGACCCTCTTTAGTGACCCTAACGACCGCCAAGAGCAGCACACGGTCTATCTTAAAGACAAGGGTAGTCGCCAAGACAACAACCTTTCAGGCACACTGACTGTACGTGTGATCACCTGCACCAATTTAACCAACATCTGATCGGAAACTAAACGCAGACTTGTGCATCCTGCCACTTCACTCTCTGCTTGGGTTCCTCGTTCACCCACAAGGTTTTTTGCCCTCTTAATTTTCTAATAATTTTTTTTTTTCAGTAAACGGTTAGTTGACCCTAAAAAAGTTCTGTCACTATTTACTCACCCTCATGTCTTTCCAAACCTTTTGCTGTTCATTTTTCAGTGGAGCGAAGTATAATGAATCTTAATGACCACATCCATAAAGCTCTTAAAGGGACAGTTCGCGCAAAACTGAAAAATCTGTCATCATTTTCTCACCCTCAAGTTGTTCCAAACCTGTATGGGGTACTTTCTTCTGTTGAACACAAAAGAAGATATTTTGAAGAATGTTCATAACCAAACAGTTTGGTTACCAACATTCTTCAAAATATCTTCTTTTGTGTTCAACAGAAGAAATACATTTTTACAGGTTCGGAACAACTTGAGGGTAATAATGGCAGAATTTTCAGTTTTGACAGAACTATCGCTTTAAAAGCATCGTAAATGTATTCCATACAGTATATTCCAAATCTTTTGTAACCGTATATGAGGCATAGACCTTAGTCAGGGTAGTGGCATATTTAATTTTTGACAGGAACAAAAGCGAGGCTGTGGGGGATAGAAGTACAGTGAGTTCAGTGGATTGTACTGTTGTTTAACATCATACCAATTGTTCAGCTGACAAAATGCCCTTCTGAAAAAAAAACTTTCAGGAGACAAACACTCCATAAAACTGTTTTTAAAGTTGTGAGTTGTGAAAATGACACAATCTAAACCCTTTATGCATGCCATTGCAAAGACTGTAATATGGTGTCTAGTCTGAATAAGGTCTATAGACTGAAATCTAAGTCATTATTCAGTGATAATCTTCCGCTCTAGTGAGCTGTTATCTTGAGAACTCCTTGTGACTAGATTGAAAAAGTGAGTTGAACTTGTTCATTTTGATTCATGAACAAACCGTTCAACTTGTGAGTCTTTTTAGTGAACCGTTTGATCTGAATCACATATCAGTTCTCGAGTTCTAACTGAATGACCACTGTTCCATGATTCATTCATTCACTTTCCAGTGGTTCTCGATTTAACGGTTCACTGGAGTGGAAGATTATAGGTGAATAATGAATTCAGTTTCGCATGGTATAACTATCATTTCGCTTCAGAAGATTTCGAATAAGTTATATGGACCACTTGTATGATGTTTGGAGTCTGTTTGGAGCTTGGCAGACTGTTGTATGGAAAATAGCTGATTCCAGAATTTTTCTTTCATGTTCCATGAAACACGGCTAGTGTGCAAAATGACAACGAGTAAATAATAACAAAATTTATTTTCTGGATGAACTATTATTTTAATACCACCTAGTAATGATCAGATATTGTAATAAAGGGCTATGCATTATGTTTGCATGAGCAGCTGAAGTGGTCTAAGGTAGAATTAGGTCCTTTAGGAGCCCTAGTCACATGATCAGCCACGTCTCGTCTGCCAGATCACTGAATGCAGCCCAGCCCTGGGAAATGATTCAAATACGATTTTTCCCTTGTCTCTCTTTCCATCCCTTCTCTCCTCCACGCACTCAGTCATCAAATATTCAGTCAGTGTCAACAAGTGTGCCCGTTCACACAGTTTCCTTCAAGATGCACAGTGACGTGGAGGTCCACCTGATTACAGAGACCTTGATCTTTAGCCAGACCTGATCAGCTCTCATTTAGCTGAAAGATTTCAGTGACCGGTGGGCCGCAGCAGGCACTTCTTTGGATTCTCCAGGTCGCGTTGCTTAGCAACAGGAGTCTGGAAAAGAGCCTACTGGAGCATGAAGACTCAAGTGGACCCACAGCCAAAAGCCCACCTGGACTGTCCACCATGCCATTCTTTGCCTGAAAACATGGATGGGCATTATAAAAATGCCAGGAGGTTTGATAAGCATTTTACCTTTTTGTGCGTGTGTGTGTGTTTTTGGGTGACCAGATAGTCCTGATTTAGTGAGTCCTACATCCCGACAAAGTTATATTTAGGATGACATTTTTCCTAATAATTTGTATTGGCTTTAGTTTGACAGCTATAAACAGTGTTTTAAAATGTCATCGCTATGATTTTTCTATCATTAGAAACCAGCAGTTTCTAGTGTGTAGCTGTTCATAACGAGATGTTTTTGAAGTCAGCTTATGTGGCCCTTTTGACCGGTGTTATTGTAGTATTATTTTTATACTATTTTGTTTTTTATTAATATTTTGAAGTAGCCTTTAGCCTCGGTTTCATTTTAATTTCAGTTTTAGTAATTTTGTTATTTGCTTTTTCATTTTTTAGATTATTTTACTACATTTCTGTTTCTTTAAGTTCTAGTTTTTTAGTGCTTCTGTTTTAAAAATGTTTTGTTTCAATTGTTACCAAGGCAACATTTCTCATTTCGTCTCAAATTCCTTAGTTTTTCATCTGATATTTTTACATTTTCTTTTCTTTCAGCTTTCAAACCAAAAAAAGATATTTAATTTATTTAAAAGATATTTAAAAACAATAACAACACTGCTTCGATCCACTAACAGATGTTGTTGCATTGTCCTTACAATATAGAGAAGTGCTAACATGCACATTCATAATTGTGCAAATGACAAAAACGTGATGACAAATTAGAAGTACACGCTAGTATTTTATTGGCTGACATTTTCCCACATCATCTTAAAACAATAAATGGAGAAATCTTAAGATAAAAACTTTTGCTTTTATTTACAACATAAGAATTATCGTTTAGGTTTGATTCATTGTAGTGTGACCAAAAGATCAGATGTATCCAAGACTTTTTATATAACAGTGTTTCTTAAATTCAAATTTGTTCGTAGACTGTTTTGAATTAAAACAAGTATCAAATCTGGCCGAAATTTGCTTATACTCTATGTAAGCATGTATCCCGATTTTGTTATCGTGGTTGTCTGGTCACCCAGGTGTATGAGTGTTTGTGATCCACTAGCCCTCAAACATAACCTAAGGACCATTAAAAGGTAATACATGTTTAAATCAAAGGGAAATCAGTGCTAGCGGTGCTCAAAGGATGAAGAGCAGGCCTTTGGACCCACAAATATCTTTACCTCACTCTTGCTCTGAGGATCGCGAGACTGTAAAACAAGGATTTGTCTGTGTCTTAATGACTTTCTAGTCAGACTCCTGCCAAACAGCATGGGCCATTGTTTGAGATACGCTAGAACTGCTGCACGATTGCATTAACAGACGTTCTGTACTTAAGAGAAGATCCCTCGTTTTGTCTCTCAACTCCTCTTGACAATGAATAACTACACCTTAACTACAGACCCGTGGTGACTATCATCACCAGCTTTGTGTCCTTTCCAATGGCTAGTTGTGCTGTTCCACCAGAGACTGCTACAGAACTCTTTGTGCACTACAGTGTCTTTGTTTATGCTTTCATTCACTATAAGTGAGTTTTGGAAAACAGAAATAAGTCCAGATCACTCATTTATCATGGTTGGATATGTTTTAGCATCCTCTCGTGTCTTTTTATTTGAATGTCAGCTACACTGCTATGATTTCTGCAGTGTGTTGAGCTGGAAATTTGAGGATTTATTCCTTCACAAGTCATGTTTGCTAATTTCAGTTCATATTATTTTTTTTATATTGCCTCTGAAGTATTATTTTTGTTACCTTGTGTAAAGTTTCTTTAATAATCTGTTTTTATTTTTTCCACAATGAAACAGATGTGAAGGCCAAATGGTACATGAGTTATCATGAGCCTGTTTGCCATTTTTAATATTGTGTGTCAAAAATGTAGCATAAGTATCTCAAATATTAGGTTATAATGACTGTTTATAAAATTTTTAATGTTTCTAAAGTTGAGCCACTGATCCAAGTGAATAATGACACTCAAACTTGGAGGAACAAGAAAAGATAGCAAAGTAGGAAGAAGAGAAACACAAAGAGGTGTTATATACCAGGTTTGAACAATACAGTGCCAATCAGAGTAACAATGTTGGATGACAAGACCACGCTCAAACCCCGTGGATTAGCCTTTGGCAAAATGTGGTACATCGGAGACAAACTGATTTTATTCAGGCATGAATGAAGCTTTTTCTTTAGCTCTGTTACATTTCAGTTTTTATACAACCAGATTGAATCCACAACAATAGCCCAGTCATTCTTTTACATCATTTGTTCCTCCACCGGCCAGATTATGACGTGTAAACAGGGGATTTAGCAAACAAAATTTCTTGTCTGTGGATGGATTTTACTTATCTCCTTTTTGACCTCTGTGACTGACTGATTTAGATAATAGCAATTTGTACTGAGCAGAGAGATGTTATATTGATAGTATAAATTCAAACAGCAACATTTTAACAGAAAATTCAAATGAAGTTTAAGGCAACAATTTTGCTTTTCCCATATATTTATTTCCCTGAAGTCTAACACTCTGGCTCTGTTGCGCTATCAAAACATTGCTCTGTTTGTTTGAGCAATCCCACCAGCAACATTGGCTTAACCAATGGGATGAGTGTGGGGCGGGGCTATCTGTTTATATGACCAATAACAGACGAGGGGCTTGTACTGGAATTTGTGCACTTCTGTTAGGTAACGTGTGCAGAAATTACACACCTTATACCGTTTAATCTGACTAAACAAACTAATAAATAGCCTTAAATCTCTTCAGCTGTTAAAGACAACAAAGCTTTCATTCTTCATTTCACTTTGTTTCATCCAAAGCTTAAATTTGTATTTGTTGTTTTGTTTTTGAAGAGAATGCTGTGAAAGATGCCAATGTGCCAGTACAGTTGGAGCCATATGCATTTCCTGTTTTTTTTCTGTCTATTTTGCCAAATAACATAAGTAGCCAATGGCTTATAATAAGAACTGTTCAAATGCCTTTTAATGTCAAACATTTTTTATGTATTTTGATTGTTCACGTTTTCTTTAATTATTACTGACACAAGTTTAATTTTCTTTGGCCCTGGCCATACGACAGAACAATGATGTTTAAATGGTTAGAAGGTCCTGGTTCACTCAAATTGTAGTGCATGCTTCAGATCAAATAGAGGAACTTTTGCCATGTCGTGTCAAGTTGATCTTGATGCTGTTTCCTTGTGCAAGTGTAATTTTACATTGCATGTGGGTTTGTGTTCGTTTACGAACAGGTTTTATACACAGTATGAATTTATACAGTAACTTATACACTGTTTGCACAGCTAATGCAATGTACTTATGAAGGAAACATAAACATATTTGCAGAGATTGCCCAGTTTCACTCTCTTGCGTAATTTATTCACAATCTCAACATGTATTATGTCTGTAGAGACTTTTAACTTCCTCTGAATCACTGGCATTGTTTTGACTCATACGATCACGTGAATGGCGTTCCTGAGTGTCTCCGTTGGCTGTTATTTGCTCTCTGTGATGTTACTGGCTCTTTGGTCTTGACTGCTGCATGTACTTTGGCTGAGTGAACCTCTTTTCTTCAAAACACGACGTCACAAATGCTGTCATGCCACGTTGGACTTTCTCTACGCATCTTGATAGAGTACAGCCTTAATAACCAGTGAATGCTTGTGGAGCGAGTGAATTCTATCGCTCTTTGTCATTTTTTGACATGGGTCAGACGTCCAGAGAATGAGCTTGTGATACTCTTGTATTTTTTCTGCTGATGTTGAACTTGAAACTGAAGTGTCTGTATACACATAAACAGAAATATACAAAATATCTTGCATGGTATCATTCTATGAAACATAGCTGATATTATCTTTCTAACAAGTATCTTTTATCAGCATTTTATACTCCTTTGTTTACTGTTTTATATCTAGCCATGAATCTTGTGTTAAAAAACAACAACAAACAGACAGACAGACACAGACATATATAGTATATCTTTACTGATTGTAGTACAGGTTTCTGTATCTTATTTCTGTTTAAATGTGTTTTATTTTGCGTGGAAGTCTCTCCTGGGTTACACTGTGGTTATTTGATATACTTATTTGAAGTACTTATTTTTATTTCTTTTGTATTTTGTCAACTTGTGGCATGACTTTAAAATAAAAGATAAAAAAATCTTGCTGCAGTATTTCATTGAGTTGTTCCACGCATCAGGATGTTTGATATGAAAGCGTTTTTTCGTGATATGTGTGTTTTTTTTTCACCTCACTGATCCACTATTCCAGTTAATTTGGTCAAATTACATTTTATTTTAGTAATTAATTAAATTTTTTTGGTTTGGTTTGCTTTTGTGCAACGGGATGTTTGATGATGTGAAGAAGAGTTTCTTTATTTTCTCACCTCACTGATGCTCCACTTTTCAAGTTAACTTGGTCAAATTACATGTTTTATTTTATTTTATTTTCCCTAACTCTATTTAATTATTTTAACTTTTTGTTTTGTTTTGATTTTTGTTTTGACATTGCAACATGAAAGTGAGTAAATAATGAATTTTAATGAATGTTTTTATCTTTTGAGTCATAGAAATCAATGTGAAAAAGTGATAGATTAATTCTAATTTAATTCAAAGTTCAAACTGATCCTCCTCATTTTACTTCAGATTAGTTTCTTTGATTAGAAAACGGTCAGGAAAAATCAATATGATACTTTAATATTTAAATATGTTTTTCAAACTATTAAAAGAGCCTTGACTGTATTATTTTGATCACTTTGTCTGGTTATTTATGGATGTTGTATACTTTGGATTCAAGCCATTTCCATTTAAACTTTACATTCATTGAATCAGGCACACCCAGCATCCATTTATAGATACAAAAGCTTGACCTTTTCATGTTCAGTTTTCAGAGGAGCTTGAGGCAAGAGAGAGTAACGGGAAACTAGAGACCATGTACTTCAGATGAAGTGACCAGCAGACCTTTGTGTCAAGGCCTTCCCTCCCCCACAGTGACCGCCCGCTGTTAACCCTGCCTCCCTCTAAGCTGGATCAGGAGTGCCATTGAAGGACACGCTGCATGCTTTCCTGCTGCATTACCCAGCATCCCACAGCAACAGGTAGCCCACAGTAGGACATACGTAAGAGGACAACTGAGTGACTGCGGAAAAGTATACTTATCCTCTGATATAATTTATACCTGTCAATCACCTGACTGCAGATCAGCTCTTGAACCTGGACGTGTGGACATAACAGCTAGAGACAGAAGGACGGAGAGATAGAGGTGTAGAGGACAGAAGAAGAAGAGAGAGCAGAACGCAAGACAAACACTTGAGTCACTGTGAAGTGAGTAAGTGTTCATACTCATGGCTTAGCCGTCCAGCACCTCATGCTCTTTTAAGGCTTTACGGAAAGCTACTTACTGCTGACTGTTTTCTGCTCTGCTGCGCTCTGTACCAGGCCTCAGGAGGAACCATTTATGCCTTCCTACAGTTAGCTGAGAGTGAGTGTTATTTTACTGTCAGAAAATCCTTAACATAAGCAAAAAAATACAAAAATTCCAATGTTAAAAATATTTTAACATTTTTTTTTAAATGAGATGGATTTACTGGAGAAGCCTAGACCTGTTTTCAGATAAATGTTATTTTATTTTATTTCATTTAGCTTTTTGTTGTTTTGTTTTGTTTTAATTCAAATATCTTGAATTAATTTAAGATTAATGCATTTTTTTAAATTAAGTTTTTACCCCATTGGCAAATAGATTATTCTTGTTTTAATCACGAGTACAATTTAGCAAGGTTTATGCTTAAAACAAGAATAAACAGCCTGTAAAGTGAGAAACATTATATATAACAAGTCTTGATATCTCACACAAGTTTGCTTCAAGTTGGGATATTTATTATAATACTGTATATGTAAGGATATTTAAATATATTTCCTGGAAAACAAGACAAAAATAACCATTATTATTGTTGTTATATTGTATTGTATTTATTTATTATTTTATTACATTATTTTTATTTATATTTCCTCTTCATTCTAACAGTTTCGAAGCTTTTAAAGTTTTTTAGAGATTTATTTTATGTGTAAAACTGTATTTTATAATCATCCTCATGTGGTTGTGTGGATGGCAAGAAACATCTTAAACCGAGAAGCGAATTGCTTTGACGTGCTGCTGCTTTGACACAGACTCTGAGCTGACAGACACCGAGGATGTGACTGTGTTAATCTGCCTCTGGCACTCACTGAGGTGCTGGATAAAGCAGTTAAGAGTTTAGAGGGGCCACAAGATTTAAGACCTTTAGTGAGTCTTGGCCCAGGGCGAACGACCGCTTATGAAACAAGCCAGATAAACATCTGACCTATAAGTCTAGAAAAACATGAGCAGTATTAAGGGAACGCTTTCATTGGTTATTCAACACTTCACTGTTAAGTTATTCATTGATTTTAGGAGCAGCATATTAATTCTGTGCATCCTATGTTTGCTCTATGCAGGGTGTTCTTTGTTACAGCTGGAAGTGCATTGTGGGATGCAATTATGGCAGAGTGCTCCTCAAAATGTGTTTCTGGCATTAAACTGATCCCATACAGTGTGAGATTAGATGTGGTTAGGCGAGAAAAGCCAGACAGTTTGCGATCTATAATCTCTTTTAATGTGCTAGAATGATATAGCAGGTTGTTTTCATTTTTGGCAGATGCTTTTTCTTCTCTAAAATGCCAGTGTTAACTAAAACCTAGTGTGTAGAAATCTTCTACAGAAACGTTCTCTAGTTCTTAGTTATGCATCTCCAAATGTTAAATGCTATTGTTGTTTATCCTTACATTTTCAACTCAGTTATTAAAACTAAAAAGTGTAGTGTAGTTAGTACCTAGTTTAATTACTTAAAAGTCTGGGTAGCTTGGCAGGCTACAGTTTCAAAGCTTCCCTGATATTCAAAAGTGCATATAATTTATAGTCTTGTTAATAGAGTGTTGCAGTGATGTATTTTTGTTGGCTATCCTGGAACTTCGGAAGTCACCATGGTTGCCTCAAAAAAAAAAAAAAAAAAAAAGCAATAGGATTTTTCCATTGGCTTTTGGTTTATCTAAGAAAATAAGCTGCTACAAACAACTTTATGATTCTCACCTGTTTTGTTCATCATGATAATTTTCATAAATGAACACAACTTTTATGAGTTTTGTAGCCTAAATACAATCTCCAGTAGTAAAAAGGTAAACGTAGGCTATAAACGCTCTTCACCACAGTTGCATTCTTCAACGTAAACATCACTAACCTTCCGACGACTCTTTCAGTCTTGATTTAACTGAAAGTTTGAGTAAAAATAGTTTGCAAGAACAGGATTATAAACACAACGAAACTGTGAATATGGACTAGCGAGTAGATACTAGAGTTTATCCATTCAGAGTGATGACTTGTTAGCAACCCCCTTTTTTAAGACAAGTAAAAACTTTTTTTTTTAAATCACAAGTGGGTATTATTGATGTATTTATGTTTATGTTTGTATGTATTTATGTAGAATAAAATGCAAAAATATTATGAGCTTGTATTAACCACAGACATTATTTCAGGCATTATTTAACCAAAAATCCATTTTAAAAACCCTTTGATTTCAGGACGATAGAACCAGAAGTAGAACTCTGTATATAAGCAGGTAGGAATGGACACAAGTCGGTATTCTTGTGAATAATCTCAGAAATAATTTCTCAAAGAATCCTGTGTGCATCTCAGTTTAGAGGACAACGCTGAGAGCAGTTCTGTGTTTGACCATGTGACACACTGACATACTGTCAGTCTCTCAGTGTTTGTAAAAACTCAAACTAGCAAAAGCCAAGTGCATCTACTGACTTATATCTATACCAAACCATTAATTCATTTAGGCATTGTACAGCTTTTCTGAATTCGTTTTTTCTTTAACAAATATCAAATTTTTAAAAACAAAATTGGCCTTTATACTATGTGATTAACATCCATGCTAATCTTCTTATTGAGTGTGCCATGAGGAAACACATGCCTCAGTCTCACTCCCCAAACTACATTCTCACATCTAACCTGATAATAGTGACATAAACCTATCAAACTCTAAAAATAGATCTGAGGCAGCTAAGCAAGGTATTTTTTATAATGTCTGCTCATGACGCAGGTGAACTTGTAATCAGTTATGCAGTGTTGAAAAGACAAGGAAATGATTCAGCTGGAATATTCAAACGGCACGTTGCTTAGCGGCGACTGGCGAGCTTATCCAGAGGAATCTGTGTAAGCTCCTAAAGACTCCCTCTCCCTCCCGCTGCTCACCTGACATACACTGAGCTACTGCTTAACCCTATGGAGTCTGGAGCATTGAATCAGTTATTTTATTATGTAATATAAAATCTTTTAAAGGTATAGTGTATGTGTCAAGGTCAGATCGACAACATTTTTGTCTTAAGTAGGGCCAATCTTTAGATGATTTAAGAGCAGAAATATGAAGCTTATCTTTTTTTTAAAGCACTTAAGTATTCTGTAAGTATTAAAACGTGTGAGTTATTAGCACTGTAAAGCCGTTTAAATCAATTTTTGCAGTCATTTTAGGTTTTTTGGGATCATGGTATTGCATCGTCATGGTAACAAAGCTGTAAAATTGGATATAAATTTACACAAAAAATACACTCAATTCAAAGTAAAACTCATTGTTTACATCTTGTGGTTATGCTATGGAAATGAGTATTCACTTCCATTGTAACTGTTTTACTGTAAACCCCAATCTTCTTTTTAAAAGAAAAGGAGGTATATATCTTAATTAATTTCTGTGATAATCAGCATTATGCCACAAATGCTGTAGACTGAGCTTAACTTGAACTGAACTCACAACGTGGAATATATTTCTTTAATGCAAGTTTATTCATTGATCATAAGAGGGCTCGAAGATCAACAAGAGCTTGAAGTTTCTGAGGTTTTGAGATCTGGTTATTCCTAGTGATCAGACAATTAAAAAAAAACATTCAAAGGCGCACAAAACACTGCCAATAAAAGGGACAAGGAATACAGTTATTCTTGAACATTGGCGCTTAATCATGGTGGTGAAAACTTTAGAGATGAGTCTATGTGGGGTTGACAGTGCAAATTGTTCCTTTGACCTACTCTGCAGGCCAATTAGCAGAGTCTCATCTAAGCTGTCTGTCTGCTCTCCTGACGGCTCTTTCAGTGATGTTACGATATGGACAGTTATGTCGTTGCCTCTCAATCATAGAAACCTTCAATCCATTAGCTTGTTCTTGTCATTGTAAGTGACTAATTCCAGACCACAGTCTATTAGCCTTTAAATCAGTGAGGGAAGCTCATTGTCTTGTGGGTTTCATGCACTGTGCTTCATGCTGGTTGTAATGACATGTAGTGTGTAAGGACATGAGGATGCTCTGCCTGAATAAAACTATTGTTGAATCTGCTTCCACAGCTGTGTAATTATCCTTAGTAGCACAGGGTGTTAATACATACATCAAGTATATTTGGTATCAGGCAGTTGCTTCAAGTAACTACAAGTGGTATATTATTTAAAAGGCGTTCTGTGTGATATTCTGTAGTGCTAATAATGTCTTTCTAACAACCATGGTGTGGACAGTCTTAATCTTATCTTCCAATAACCCCTGATTTGTGGTTTTCATTGCAGGATGGGATGCCACAATGGCTGATCTGGTATCCTCAACTGTACTTGACTGATTATTTTCTGTGATGCAGAATTTGCTCAGGGTATCATGTAGCGCTTAAAGGAAATGTGTAGTACATTACCGTTCCAGCATTGAGGATCAGCAAGATTTTTTATTTTTATGTATTTATTTTGTTTATTTAAAAGAAATTAATGCTTTTATTCAGCAAGGATGCATTTAATTGATTGAAAGTGACAGTAATGACAACAAGATTGTTAGAAAAAAATATTTTTCAAATAAACACTGTTCTTTTGAACAGTCAGTAATACAATTTCTGTTGGCCTTTATGTATTGTACGTTTGGTCTAGTCTGTCTGGGTCAGTGTCTACTTTGTAATTTGACCCACATTGTTAATAGAATTAGCTATTCTGTTCTCTGCAAAGTTAGAGATGTTTTTGGTCTTTAATATTCTGGGGATTAGTAGATCCATACTAGTAAAGCTATATTGTGAAAATGATCCTTCATTATAATTTTAAATATACCCCAACAGGGTCGTTTTAAAATTTATGATGCAGTGAGAATCTTTGATCAGATTCTAGGAAATGTGTCTTCAGAGTGCACTTATGCTATTCTGATACAGGCTCACAGGTTCTTGCTTTTATTAAAAAGATCTTAATATCTTTTTAAATAATTGATTGCAAAGTCCTAGGGTGTGGAATGTGCTGTCACGTACAGCCTGTTTCTTTCCTATAGATATATTTCTTCACTTCATAGAGTACAGCAGGGTTATTTGACCTTTGCTTTGATCTTTTTTTAATTTGATCTAACTTTACATTTAATTTTTAATGATTTCTTTTTCTCTCCTTCCCTTTATTTTATCCTGTATAGGTCCCTCACATGGTGACTTCTAATGTGAAAACTCTAAACCAGAAACATGGTCATTCTGCAACAGGTAAGGCTTGTTCTCATGCTCTTGCTCAATGTTCAACTTTTTACTTTACTTGTTCACCCAAAAATGAAAATTCTGTCATCATTTACTCACTCTCAACTTGTTCCAAACCTGTTTGAGTTTCTTTCTTTCTTTCTTTGAACACAAAAAACAAGATATTTTGAAGAATGTTGGTAACCAAACAGTTGACGGTAGCCATTGACTTCCAGAATATGGAAAATAATACCATTGAAGTCAATGGTTACCATCAGCTGTTTGGTTACCAACATTCTTCAAAATAACTTCTTTTGTGTTCAACAGAAGAAAGTACCTCATAGAGGTTAGGAACAAGTGAAGGGTGAGTAAATGATGGCAGAATTTTCATTTTTGGCCGAACTCTCCATTTAAATGATTGTTTTTGCCGTTTTTCCAATGACAAAAATTTGGTTTTTGATTGGTTGTCTCATAGGGGGAGTATGTCTGGTTGGATCTCAGTACAGGCCGTGAGTTTGACGTCCCTTTTGGCGCCGTGGTCAAACTCTGTGACTCTGGTCATATCCAGGTCTTGGATGATGAAGGAAAGGTGGGTCTTTCAGTGTGTACCACTCATAATAGCACCCAACATGTGAGAAAAGACCAGTTAGTGAACTATACATGCTCTTTCTCTACCAATCAGAAAGGAGGTTTAATTGAATGTTGAATTTTATATCAGTTTTATTAGTAATAGTCGGTATTTTCCCATGTAGGAGCACCGGATTTGTCTTCAGAATGCTACAAACATCAAGCCCATGCACCCAACCTCCATTCAAGGGGTGGAGGACATGATCCGTCTCGGGGACCTGAATGAAGCTGGTATCCTCAGAAATCTCCTGATCCGTTACAACGACAGGGTCATATATGTAAGCGTGACCTTTAGCATTTCTCTATCTGGTGACATTCTTTTTATTACTGTGGAACCTAGTAAGGCTGCATGGGAAACTTCATGATTGGGCTCAAACATCATAATAATTATTTTGTCAAATATTGTGATTACAATATTTAAACGCAATTACAATATGAAAAACATTTAACATCTCACATTGCACCTCAAATTGCAACATTTAGACTACACAGACTATTGCATAATGTTAACCAATAGTCAAATTCAGATTTAGGGCTTATTTGATCAAATTCAAGTCTATGTTTTTCTCACTGAGCATACTCTTTCACAAAAAAATTACATTGGATTATAGAAGTAAAATGGGTCGAAAACAGCAAAATGCTGACTTTAAATTGCAGTTGACATTGGCTTGTTGCTGCTTCACATTAATTGTAAGCCACTGAAATACATTTTTTAAAGATTATATGCTTTAAAGCTCATTCACTCAGAAAAATAGACTGTCGTTAGAACATTGGCATTGATTTATGACTGTACAATGTATGGAGACCAAAGCATTTTACCTTCATTGTAGTATTTGCAGAACGTGAAATCAGGGCATGTGTTTTCATTCCGTAAAAAGATTGAGAGAAACGAATGAATGATTTGTTTTGGTCTCTTAGATGGTATAGGTTTTTTGCTCATTGTTTTGTTTCAGGCTGCAGATCAAATTGACTTCGTGAAATGTGACCTTTTCTTTTGTTTCATCAAAGAATCTCTTTTAGCCGTTCTCACCACTAGAATACCTAATGTAATGCATTGTAACTTTGTCATAGGCTTTTCAAATGATGCTTGAATCAGTTCAATCACATGGCGTAGGCAAAATGTCCTATTGTAGGGTCATTGCTCTTTTCTGAGGTACACCATTGCTATGACTCATTTGTATGGAAATGTGTTTAGTGCACTTAGCTGCTCAGATTTGTTTACTTTTTGCTTATCTAACCAGAATGTCAGAGGTTTTTCAATCTTCAGTTTTTTGTCACTTGCTCTTTCTTGATGATATAAAGCACATCAGCACTAATGGTTAGTGAATTGGAAGGTCTGACTGATTCATAAAGGCCCACAGTTGTCAAACACAATGCCTAAACTGTTCTTTGTTTAAATTTGTTTTGATGGGATGAAAGATATATGTTTCAGTGATGTTATTCAACTAAGCATAAGAGCTGAAACAAGGAAATTCTGTCATGATATCAGTTTGACAGTTTGAAAGAGGAACAGGAAAGCAATGATGTTGTCTCTATGAATCATAGCATGTTAGATGCAAATGTCATAGATGATTATACAATGTTAAAAAAATCAATACGGTTAATATTTAAACTTACTTTATAATACTTGTATCTGCACATTGAGCCTGGATAGGACAGTCACTGTTTCCCCATCAGTGTTGTTGTTTTTTTTTTAAGTTGCCTTCATTTTTAATAATTTTCTCCAAAAATCCATGGCCCCCAGAATATTTTGTGGGATGAATATCTGTAACATGCCTTTTGTCAAATCTACTGATTTTAAACAAAAGAAAATGTTTTATTCTAGCTTTGTGCATTCTTTTTTCATCAACACTTGAATGTGGGCAAGTGTCATAAAAAAGCAAAATTTTGAACAAAGAGAAAATCTCGTTTTTGTAAAAGACTATATCTGGATCTGATTCAGAATGATGATCAAATCATAGATGGAGTAGATCGCTTCCATCAACACCCCCAAAGCTTGCACAGTCCCAGAAATGACTTGTGGGAGTCAATTGTGACTTCAGTAATAACTCTGAACGATTCACTGACTGAGTGAGTCAGATTCAAACCACAAACTAGTTCAAGACTGTTTTGTGAATGTTTATTAAAAAGAACAGACTCATAAAAGAACAAACACATAAGGCCATTAGTTTGTTAATCAGGCATCACGGGTTGCACTGTGTTCGTTGTTACATCACCTCCTTACGAGATAATGAAACTGTGTGTTTACACACTCAAGAGTTAAATCATTTTAAATTGTCACAATTTTTTTTTACATCTGTAACCACTCAAGTATGTGTTCACACTAATGAATTTCAGACGTACACAGGATCAATCCTGATAGCGGTGAATCCATACCAGCTCCTGCCCATCTACACACCTGATCACATCCGCCTCTACACAAACGAAAAGATAGGAGAGATGCCGCCACACATCTTTGGCATTGCAGACAACTGCTACTTCAGTATGCAAAGAAATAACAAGGACCAGTGCTGTATTATCAGGTAAATCACAGCCTCTAAATGTTTAGGGTAAGTTTAAGGGTTGTTGTTTGTTTTTTTGTTTTTTTTGCCCCATTGTAATTTACTGATTGCTGGCGATAACTCTGTTGACTATGTGTATGTTCAGCGGTGAGTCTGGAGCTGGGAAGACGGAGAGCACCAAGCTTATCTTACAGTTCCTGGCAGCTATCAGCGGCCAACACTCCTGGATTGAGCAGCAGGTTCTGGAGGCCAACCCTATTTTAGAAGGTCAGGAGAATCATCTCTAAACCCAGTGACATAAACCCTACCTGTCTAACACTGATCTAGTGATCGCCAGTGGTAGTTTCAGTGCCAGGTCACATCATAGTCCTGTGATCTGCTCTACACCCTATTAGTAAAGGAGCGTTCACACTATCTTTGGCATTGCAGACAACTGCTACTTCAGTATGCAAAGAAATAACA
The DNA here is from genome assembly GCF_001515625.1 of Sinocyclocheilus rhinocerous. Classification (NCBI taxonomy): domain Eukaryota; kingdom Metazoa; phylum Chordata; class Actinopteri; order Cypriniformes; family Cyprinidae; genus Sinocyclocheilus; species Sinocyclocheilus rhinocerous. Next base: position 969,020 of record NW_015655991.1, on the reverse strand, counting down.
AGGACCAGTGCTGTATTATCAGGTAAATCACAGCCTCTAAATGTTTAGGGTAAGTTTAAGGGTTGTTGTTTGTTTTTTTGTTTTTTTTGCCCCATTGTAATTTACTGATTGCTGGCGATAACTCTGTTGACTATGTGTATGTTCAGCGGTGAGTCTGGAGCTGGGAAGACGGAGAGCACCAAGCTTATCTTACAGTTCCTGGCAGCTATCAGCGGCCAACACTCCTGGATTGAGCAGCAGGTTCTGGAGGCCAACCCTATTTTAGAAGGTAAGGAGAATCATCTCTAAACCCAGTGACATAAACCCTACCTGTCTAACACTGATCTAGTGACCGCCAGTGGTAGTTTCAGTGCCAGGTCACATCATAGTCCTGTGATCTGCTCTACACCCTATTAGTAAAGGAGCGTTCACAATGAATGTGATTTGGAGTGACAAAGCAACTGGACATCATCAATTTTTAATAAGAGTTGGCGATTTTCTTTGATTTCAAGTGCCTCAGTCGCTCAATCGATTTCAGTCGCTCTCAGTGTGAATGGGGCTTAACACTTCCTCCTTCTGTACCGTATCAGTACTTATTGATTCATGCCAAGCTTCTCACATGCATTAGCCCCATGAGCAAGCTTAAGGCTTTAAACCAGAACTCAGGCTGTTTGTTTACTAAAATGGGTCGATAAACTAACAAACACTTGTGTCACTTGTTAATTTACACTATACTATGAAAGCAGGGTGGTATGCCAATCAGAATAGAATTGAATATTCCTTAAAAATGTCATTCCTAGACTTGAATTGAGTAGGGAAATTTTTTTTTTTTAATTTAAAATTTTAATTTAAGGAAGTAAAAATACAAAAATCAAGTAAGTTTAATGCAATACAATATTTTTTAAGAAAACAATATTCATTAATAAAATAATAATAATAATATTCAATATAATAATATTCCATTTCATTTTTCTATACAAATTAAAGATATCAGTTATCATTCATACAGTATATGTGATATGTCCAGAAGCGTTACTTTATATTAATAACTGATGTTTGAAATTTAAAATGAAAGAAAATTGTGTAAAATTAATATACATCTCTTAATTTAACATAACTTTTTTTTTTTACATACATTTCTTTCATTTTATATATATTTTATACAGTTGATGGCTTAAATTATTTGTTTTGACAGCATAGAACTTAATTTATAGAAATTAGAAAAATGTATTCTGTATTCTCAATTCAAATTCCAACTCTTGATTTGGAAAAAAAAGTCCTTGAATTCAGAACTTTGTTCAACCATGTATGAAAGACAGCTGGGCTTTGTAACTACACAGCAAATGCTTTGCTGTTCTTTCTTCTATGTCTTTAATAAATGTCTAACACTGTGGGATTGAGAATAGTTCCGTTGTTTTCACTGTTCCCACAGCATTTGGTAATGCCAAGACCATACGCAATGACAACTCCAGCCGGTTTGGGAAATACATTGACATTCACTTCAACAAGCAGGGAGCTATCGAGGGGGCAAAGATCGAGCAGTACCTGCTGGAGAAATCAAGAGTTTGCAGACAGGTGAGAGAGGATCGGCAGAACGTGTCTCACTCTGAGTCTCTTTATCATGCTATTGATTATGGTGATGTCAGTGATGGGATTACATTTAACTGTCTTTGTAGGCAGCTGATGAGAGGAACTACCATGTGTTCTACTGTATGCTGGCAGGAATGAGCCCTGATCAGAAGACTAAATTAGGCCTGGGCCTGGCCACAGACTACAATTATCTTACTATGGTGAGGGCCTGTTTTTTTTTTATCAACACAGACTAATGCATTTTCTTGTACGTTATGAAAGCATTTGAATAGACCCTTTCCGTTACAGTAATAGTTCACCCAACAATGAAAATTATCATGTAGTTCTGAACCTGTATGACTTACTTTCTTCTGTAGAACACAAAATGTAATTATTCTGAACAATATTCAAAAAACTGGGTCTGTCGTGCTCCAGTGACAAAATAGATGGCATAAAATTGTCATAAATGTAAGTGGTCCATATAAATTGTGCACTATATTGCAAGTCTTCTGAAGTCATATTGACTACTTTATGATACTTTTATTGTGCTTTTTGTCATTTTGGAGCTTGACAGCGCCAATTCCCATTCACCTTCATTATGTGGAAACAAGCAGCCAAGACATTCTTCAAAAATTCTCCTTTTGTGTTCCATTGAAGAAAATAAATCATACAGGTTTGGAACAAGAGTAAGTCATACAGGTTTCGAAGAGTAAGTGATGATTATTTTTGAGTGAACTGTTCTGATAATATAAAAAGAAAACATATCTTGCTTGTTGATATCCATCTAATGGCAGTAGAGGAACAAAGAGAGTGTGTAAAAGGCTTGCTTGTGCGTGTCCGCTCTGTCCTTCCCTCTTGACCTGTCATCCAGGGTAACTGTACGGTGTGTGAGGGGAGGAATGATATGAAAGAGTACTCCAGCATTCTCTCAGCCATGAAGGTCCTGATGTTTACTGACACTGAAAACTGGGAGATCTCCAAACTGCTGGCTGCCATTCTGCATATGGGCAACCTGCGCTTTGAAGGTAAATATTATTAATGGAAGATGTTATTATTAATAATTGCTCACCCACAAGAGGTGACAGACGAGCTAAATTGCACATATCATTTGTGTTGCCCCAACAGCTCGAACACTGAAGAACCTGGATACCTGTGTGGTGGTTCGCTCACCTGACCTGGCCAAAGCAGCCACTCTGTTAGAGGTGAGGTGCTTGTGTGAACGCATGAGAGAGCTTTAAAGTCACACGAAGTGGCATTTGAAACCCACTTTTTTATTTCTGTAATCTAATTTGTTTGAGTGAAATGCTCATTTCCACCTCACAGTGGAAAAAATAAAAAGGTAACTACAAATTTATGTGACTGTTTATCATTATAAGTAATAGTCTTATTATCTGGATTCCCTAGAAACAGGATATTCAAGCCTGAGACTTTATTTTTAAGCTTTGAAATGAACTGAATGAATGCTACACCTACGTCCCAATTCATCCGCTGGAACACCACTCTCTTGTGAATGCGCGTACGACAGTTAGCAAAAGTTAGAGATTTACGGTTTATAAAGTTTTAAATATGGATATTTTCTTACACAAACGCATCGCTTTGCTTCAGAAGGCCTTTATTAACATCACGGAGCCACGTGGAGCACTTTTTATGATGAATGGATGCACTTTATTGGACTTCAAAATTTCAACACCCATTCTCTGCCATTATAAAACTTGAAAGAACCAGGACATTTTTTAATATAACTCCGATTGTATTCGTCTGAAAGAAGAAAGTCATATACACCTAGGATGGCTTGAGGATGAAATCATGGGGTAATTTTCATTTTTGGGTGAACTATCCCTTTAACATTAACCAATAGACCACACAACCTAGGTAAGGTCAGGTAACGGTCGCTAAATATTTTCCACTGAAGAATTGTTCCGAATAAGGAATGTGAATAAAGTAAAAGGTCCTTGCTCTGCATTAACCCTATACACGTCTCTTAGCTTTGGTTTAATCCCATTTTTGCGTCCATTTATTGCCATCTCAAAGCTGCTGTCACTTGAAGGGGTTTGTTTCTGCTGTCTTGTTCATATTCATCTCTCTCATTAGCTCTGTGGTGGTACTGCGTTATCCGTGTGGTTAAGGGAGGGGAGTTCCAGATAAATGTAGTCATTAGTGAGCATCAGACTTTCTTTCTAATGTTATTATCGTAGACAGTGGCACAGCATGACGAGTCTGTTCAGACTTCCTGCCGGCAGCACAGCTTCAACTAGTCTTTCTGCATATTTCCACTGTCCACAATCTTTGTTCTGTTTTCAGTTTGATTTAAATGGCTGTGGCTCAATGCTGTACCTCAAAACCATTTTCTTTGCTTACGCCTGCCCCCTGGTGGCAAGATATAAAACATCGCAAGCATAGTCAGAAGGGACATTTGAGAATCAATACACTTTTCAGAGCACAATATTTAATTACACTGTAAAAGATATTTAGTGGCTTATTGCTTGTAAAATGTATGTTTCTCTTAAAACTTCTGTAGATTAACAAATATGACTTTCAAAATTATAATAAATTAATGATGAATATTTAAAGGGGTCATATGATGTTGCTAAAAAGAACATTATTTTGTGTATTTGGTGTAATGAAATGTGTTTAAGGTTAAAAAAACAATATTTTCCACATACTGTACATTATTGTTTCTCCTCTATGCACCGCCTCGATTTTTACAAAGCTCATCGTTCTAAAAAAGCGAGGTGTGCTGTGATTGGCCAGCTATCCAGTG
>NW_015655991.1:960921-964621 GCF_001515625.1 Sinocyclocheilus rhinocerous | reverse complement strand
TATGTGGGGTGTGTTAGAACGAGCCGTTTTAGGTAGGTGTGGTTGACTCTTAACTTTTATAAAGAATATCTCTTTGGATTTGAGACTTTAGTCTTTGCAACTTTACAGATCTTCTTTATGCACCAAGAGCTTGTAACACTCCAAAGAGAAAGGAAAAATTGAAATCGCATCATATGACCCCTTTAATAATATGTGGGCTCAATTAGATTTTGCATTGACAAATGTAATTGCATAAAATAATGTTATAATTTATGCATTAGTCAAACACTTTTAATAAAAAAAGAGTTTTTTTTAACACGGTCATTATAATGAGGTGAATTCAACCCTATTAGTCAAGTTTGCTAATACATAAAATAACTCATTTTCATAATTTGCGATAATAATTTTTCACATCTATGCTGTGCCATTTTTTTCTTATTATTTTATATTAATATTGTAGTATAACTATGAATCAACTTTGAACCTTTCTGTAATCTTTTTTTTAATGTAGCCTACATATCATAATATTTACTTTTTTTTTTTTATACATATATTTACTTTTGTTCAGCTGTCAATGAACTATGCTGCTTCTTTCTACAGGTGGACCCTCAGGACGTCATGATATGTCTGACCACACGTACACTGATCACCAGGGGTGAAAGTGTGTCCACCCCTCTCAGCGTGGAGCAGGGGCTGGATGTCCGTGATGCCTTTGTCAAGGTGAGATTATTTACAATCAATAAATGGCCCAGTTTTGATTCTCAATTTGTCACAGAAGTCATCAATATCCACTAAGTGGGCAATTTTTGGCTCCATCAGGGAATCTATGGCAGGTTGTTTGTGTGGATAGTGGATAAAATCAATGCCGCCACCTATAGGGCTCCTTCCAGAGAAAACAAGACTGTTCGCAGGTCTATAGGCCTGCTCGACATCTTTGGCTTTGAGAATTTCACTATTAACAGGTGAGTACTAATAAACAGAAAATTCTAATTCAGCAAATACAACCAGTCAGCATCAGGTCTTGCACCTAAAAGGCATTTTATGGTCACACTGGTACTAATCTTGTTTATTCCTGCTGTAGTTTTGAGCAACTAAACGGCCCAGTTTTGATTTTCAGTTTGTCACAGAAGTCATCAATATCCACTAAGTGGGCAATTTTTGGCTCCATCAGGGAATCTATGGCAGGTTGTTTGTGTGGATAGTGGATAAAATCAATGCCGCCACCTATAGGGCTCCTTCCAGAGAAAACAAGACTGTTCGCAGGTCTATAGGCCTGCTCGACATCTTTGGCTTTGAGAATTTCACTATTAACAGGTGAGTACTAATAAACAGAAAATTCTAATTCAGCAAATACAACCAGTCAGCATCAGGTCTTGCACCTAAAAGGCATTTTATGGTCACACTGGTACTAATCTTGTTTATTCCTGCTGTAGTTTTGAGCAACTGTGCATCAACTTTGCAAACGAGAACCTGCAGCAATTCTTCGTTCACCACGTTTTCAAGCTGGAGCAGCAGGAGTACAACCTGGAGGATATCAACTGGCAGCACATCGAGTTCACTGACAACCAGGATGCCTTGGATATGATTGCCATCAAGCCTATGAATATCATTTCCCTTATTGATGAGGAGAGCAAGTTCCCAAAGGTAAAGTTTGAGTTTTGTTGATGTACTGTGCATTTGGACTATAAATTAGATGATAATATCTGTAGAGCACCACAGAACACAGCTGGTTCAGTTCTGAGTATCTATCTTGCATCATTTTTTATTCATCAGTTGAACAGAGGATATCTGGCCATGTTGTGTGTTCATGACTGTGTGCTGTGTTTCTGTTCATGCTGTGTTTCGTAGGGAACAGATGCTACCATGCTGAACAAGCTAAACTCCCAGCACAAACTTAATACCTTCTACATCTCTCCTAAGCACAGTCACGAGACTCAGTTTGGCATTCAGCACTTTGCTGGAGTGGTGCACTATGAAACTAAAGGTACACATAACTGATTTAAACAGTTAGTAATAATAATAATAATGCATTTATTTTGTATAGCACCTTTAAAAGTTACTTTCTCAAAGTGCTTTACAACAAAAGCAAGCACAACAATGTAAAACAATACACTTTAAATGCAAAAAAAGTTTCTAATCTCCTAAACACTGTACAGATTTTAGAATAGCTTCTCAAAGATAATATTGGTGCTAATAATATGATATGTTATATATGGTTATTCAGTTATTATTTATATTTCTAAATATGATATATAAATATTTTTTTATATACACAAGCAAGGATACATTAAATTGGTCAAGAGTGACAATGTTTCCTATTCCTTAAAGAGTCCTAAAAAATGATAAAAGTTTCAACTATAATATCATAACATTGATAATGGGAAATGTTTCTTGAGCACCAAATCAGCATATTAGAATTATTTTTGAAGGATCATGTGACACTGAAGATTCAGCTTTGCCATCACAGCAATTAATTACATTTTAAAATGTATTAGGTTAGAAAAGCTTTATTTAAATTGTAAAACATAATATTGTATGTTTTTACTGTATGGACTGTATGTCTTGACCATAAACCTTTGAACGGTAGTGTACTGTATAATATTATACAATATAATTATTTCCTTATTTACCACTTTTCCGTCTCTAATTTCAACTCGAATCAACATTTCATGTCCATTTTTTCTTATTTACTAAATAGCTGTGTAATAAGCAGAATAATATACAATCAGCCTGTCATTATTGCATCATTAAACCCCATCCGGATGACACATTCTTTCGGAATTATTTTTGCAATAATAACAGTCTAACTGTACTTTATCCCATATTCATCATATTAAAAATGTTCATAAAATATGAATGACTTTACTATGTTTCCATTGAAAAGTTAACATAATCCCCTCCTGGTTCGTTGTTCAGGTTTCCTGGAGAAAAACCGAGACAGCCTCCACAGTGACATCATCCAACTCGTGCACTCGTCCAAAAACAAGTTCATCAAGCAGATCTTCCAAGCTGATGTTGCTATGGTGATGCCCTTTTCCAATACCGAATCCATATTTGTTCAGCATTAATATGCTCACGACACGCTAGCGAGGCCGCAGATCTCTGAGGGCCAAATGCTTGCCATGCAGGTTTATGTCAGGGTTGCATATTAAAAGCAAAGATGTGTGCTAGTATAATTGCCCTTGGAAAAACATGCAGTGAACTGCTACAAATGAGAGAAGTTTTAGCCTGAGTCTTTAACATGACTGTGTGTAACAGTGTCAGCACAGCCTCACTAACCCTGCTGCTGTAACTCACTCTCAGTGGTGATGTCAGCCCTAATCTTTCTTGGCTGATTCTCAACAGACTTGGCTCAATTCTGTCTCTCTCTCTATCTTTTACCTTATTTCTGGCCCCAGTTTCTGTGTGGCTATTTGGAGCCCACTGCATCCCTTCAAAAGGTAATCAATGGCGTGGTTTGTGTCCCTCTCAGACTCCTATTGAACTACATTTTCTCAATAGCCCCTTGCTAAAAACTAATTCCTGTGGTTTTCTTCTCTTTTGGAAATGGTTTCTGTTGAAGTATTCGGTAAGGGCACGCTGACAGAATAATTTAATAGCTCCAACAGTGGCATTATTCTCCAGATGAATTGAGGAAAAACATTAGTCATCACAGAGAGATTCTGTTTCAAATTAGATGCGGCTTGTTCTCATTGGTGTTCTTTAGCATTTTTTTTTTTTT
>NW_015655991.1:948047-958047 GCF_001515625.1 Sinocyclocheilus rhinocerous | reverse complement strand
CCAAACGATTTATATATTTTATAAATCAATAAAAAATTGTCTGAGCAGAAGATATAATCCTAATTTTGCAGCAGGAAAAAAAAAAAAAAAACTTTACTGAATACCAGCCCTCATTCTCTCCTCTGCAGATGTTTGACAGAGGACTGTGTGTCAGGCAGTTACGCTACTCTGGGATGATGGAGACTATTCGCATACGCAGAGCTGGATATCCCATACGCTACACATTCGCTGAGTTCGTGGACCGTTATCGGGTCCTTATGCCTGGGGTGAAACCAGCCAACAAACAGGCGAGTCTAAAGCATTACTGTGTTAATGCAGTCAACAGATGTGATGTGCAGGTCTGGAGTATGTTGTTTGCTTGACAGCTCTTTTCAAAGCTTTTTTTCTGTGCACTCTCGTAGAATGGCCATCTGGTGATATTTTTGACAATTTGCTGTAAAGAGGTAGCATTGAATCTGTGTCCTCTTACAGGAAGATCTGCGAGGGACCTCTCAGCGCATTGTTGTGTCAGTTCTGCAGAGAGATGGTGACTGGCAGATAGGAAAGACAAAAATCTTTCTGAAGGTTAGCCACAAATAAAAAAAATTCCAAAGATTTTGTTTGGTTTTAAATTTGTGACAAATTGTATACTTGGTCTATACTTGCTGTAGGATCATCATGACATGCAGCTGGAAATTGAAAGAGATAAAGCCATCACTGACAAGGTCATTTTCATCCAGAAGACTGTGAGAGGTCTGAAAGAGAGGTACGGGAAAAAGAAGAAGAGCAGATAAAAAAGAAAAAAAACACATCTAAATCTGATGTGTATCTCTCTCTTTTGTTTTCCAGAGCTAACTTCCTAAAGGTTAGAAAGGCTGTGACATTAATCCAGCGAATATGGAGAGGCTACATCTCTAGAAAGCACTATGCTGTGGTGAGCTGGCATGCTGTCGGTGAAATCAAAGCAGACATAACCTGATCTGAGGTTTTGTCTAATTGTAATTATGCCTTCATTCCAGATGCGTCTAGGTTTCTTGCGGCTCCAGGCCTTGTATAGGTCACGGAAGTTGTACCTGGCGTACCAAGCATCCAGGACACGCATCACTCTGCTCCAGGCCTGGTGCCGTGGCTTCCTGGTGCGGCGGACGTTCTCAAAGCGCTTCCATGCGGTGCTGACAATCCAGGCTTATGCACGAGGAATGATAGCACACAGACTGTGCAAGCGTCTCAGAATGGAGGTAAATCTACATTATGTCTATCTGTCTGTCTATCTATCTATCCATCCATTCATTGTTCTCTCTCTCTCTGTTTAGAGGGAGCGACGGTTAGAAGCCGAGCGGCAGTGTCTGGCTGAAGAGGAGCGTCTGAGGAACCAGATGACGGCGCGTAGGGCTCGAGCAGAGGCAGAGAGGAAGCACCAGAAGCGTCTGGCCCAGCTCGACCAAGAGCAGAAGGAGAGAGAGCAGGCAGAGAGGGATGAGACACGAAGGAAAAAGGAGCTTCTGGAGCAGATGGAGAGAGAAAAACAGGAGCCGGTCAACGACTCTGACATGGTGGACAAGATGTTCGGATTCCTGGGCAGCACCAACTCCCTTCCCTACCTGGAGGGCGAAGCACCAGAAGGGTTTGAGGTGCGGGACTTGATGTCTATTAATCTCTGTAACTTAACTTGCCTGCCTTAAATGTTATATTAGTTTGCTCTTGTTTGAATGCAACAGGATCTAGAGAAAGTTCCGAGACAGTTTGAGGAAGTCATTGATGAACCTCTTCCACTTCCTGATGATGAAGAGGAAGACCTATCAGAGTATAAGTTTGCAAAGTTTGCTGCAACCTACTTCCAGGGAAATGCCACGTATACGTATATACGGCGGCGACTGAAACAACCTCTGCTGTTTCATGAGGATGAAGGAGATCAGCTAGTAAGCTTGTATTTATTTTTTGTTTTTTGCATTTATAATAATAATATAGATTATTATCAGTGTTATTACTTACAGGTTTCTGTTTAATATTTACACCCATATGATATTGTTGTATTGTGTGTTGGGGAAAGTTACTTTTAAAAGTAATGCATTACAATATTGCGTTACTCCCTAAAAAAGTAACTAATTACGTTACTTAGTTACTTTTTATGGCAAGTAATGCGTTACATAAATATATATAACCCATAAATCTCGGCAGGGCTTGCTTGTTTGGTTTTAATACACTCTTCAGCAATAAAATAAAGAACAAATGTTAGTTTATCTTGACTAATTTTTGTTTATTAGTATGGTTGAATTGGATCATCGAAGGTCAGCAGCAAAGACACTGGTTAATAAAATGGGATTAAATACATAAAGGATATTTGTATTATTTAACATATTTAATTATTGCAGGTTTGCATCATATTCTGAGTTGTTTTTATTAATTGTATTATTTTTGAGGAAAACTGAATGTTTTTTTTTTTGTTTTTTTTTGTGAGTGAGTGAGATGAATTAATGCATGTTCACATTTATTCTAGAACTAAAGTAAAATTTTACTCCCGATTTCTCTCAACATGGGGACAGGAGAGCTTTCAATCAATAAATGGGGGGGAAAGTAACTGGTGTTACTTATTTGAAAAAGTAACTCAGATATCTTCTTGTAAATTAAAAAGTAATGAGTTACTTTACTAGTTACTTGAAAAAAGTAATCTGATTACGTAACTCGCATTACTTGTGATGTGTTACCCACAACACTGATGATATTATGATTTTTTTCATGTCTTCAGGCTGCTCTGGCTGTGTGGATCACTGTGTTGAGGTTTATGGGAGATCTCCCTGAACCCAAATATCATATCAGCATTAGTGACGGCAGTGAGAATATTCCAGTTATGACTAAAATCTATGAGACATTAGGGAAGAGGACCTACAAAAGGGAGCTGCAGGCCCTGCAGTTGGATGAGGAGGTGAGACAAGTGAGGTAGTGGGTGTTATGAAAATGAGAATTAACTATTTCAAATTATGAACCAACATTGTATTGTACACAACAGTGTACTGTATTTCTAAATGAACATTAACCTAGACTAGTAAATACTGTGAAAAAAAATCATTTAATGACACCCAAGGCAAAAGCTAGTGTTAATGAAATTAAACCTTATTGTAAAGTGTTACCGCTATGACATCTAAGAAAGTTTCTTCATTTTTTCCAGAGTTCCACTACTGACATCCAGAAGAGGAACAGTGTACGGCATAAGCTGGTGTCCCTCACATTAAAGAAGAAATCAAAGATCACAGAGGAGGTATGTAACAGTTGTGCTGTTTAATATTTTTGTGAAAACCAGGATACTGTTTTCAGGATTCTTTAATCAATAGAAAGCTAAAAGAATAACATTTATTTGAAATGAAAATATTTAGCTAAATTATAAATGTCTTTACTGTCACTATTAATCAGTATAATTTATCTTTGTTGAATAAAAGTAAATGATTCCTGCCCCTGTTAGGTGACCAGACGGCTAACCGACAGCAATTACTGTCTACAGGGAAACAGCATGCTGGAAGACCGACCCACCTCCAATTTAGAAAAGCTCCACTTTATCATTGGCAATGGCATTTTACGCCCTGCTCTCAGGTCATTGCATGGCAAATGCGTAATTGTTGGTATACTAGTGCTGTTGAATGTGCATTTTGTCTGAATTATATTGCATGTTGGTTTGTTTCCTCTCTCAGAGATGAGATCTACTGTCAAATCTGTAAACAGCTGAGCCAGAATACGTCCAAAAGCAGCCATGCCCGCGGCTGGATCCTGCTATCCCTCTGTTTGGGCTGCTTTGCTCCTTCGGAAAAATTTGTCAAAGTAAAAAAAAAAAACATCTTTTTTTATTTTTGTGCTAGTCAGCAGGAAATAAGATCTCATGCTTTTTTAATGATCCTAAACCAAAAAAATTAATGTGGCCCAACTCTTTATCCCCATTTCATGTCTTTATCTGTAATTTGTTTAGTATCTGCGGACATTCATTAACAGTGGCCCGTCTGGTTATGCGCCTTATTGTGAGGAGAGACTGAGAAGAACATTTGCGAATAAGACAAGAACTCAGCCTCCTTCTTGGCTTGAGCTGCAGGTATTTTAGGACCCACATTAGATTTCCCATTTGGGAAAATTCTTTGGAAAATATGAATTATTTGGCTGGATGTCTTTTTCTTTCCTCCTCCAGGCCACTAAATCTAAGAAACCCATCATGTTGCCGGTGACCTTCATGGACGGCACCACGAAGACCCTGCTGACCGACTCCGCCACAACAGCTGAAGAGCTCTGCAATGCTCTGTCAGACAAAATCGGCCTGAAGGATTGCTTTGGCTTCTCCTTATATATTGCTCTTTTTGATAAGGTATGTTAATACATACATTTTAATATATTTTAAAATGTAATTTATTCCTGTGACGGCAAAGCTGAGTTTATTGCAGCCATTATTCCAGTTTTCAGGGTCACATGATCCTTCAGAAATCATTCTAATTTGCCGATTTGGTCTCAAGAAACATTTTTATTATCAATGTTGAAAACAGTTTTGATTAATAGAACGTTCAAAAGAACAGCACATATTTGAAATATAAATATTTTGTGACAACTTAAATGTCTTTACTGTCGTTTTTGATTAATTTAATGCATCCTTGCTGAATAGATGTATTAATTTCTTTTAAAAAATACAACCCCAAACTTTTGATCAGTACATATCCTTATTTATTCTGTTCAGTTTAAGACCCTCAAAATGTGCATGCTCCTCAGGTTTCATCACTGGGCAGTGGAAAGGATCATGTGATGGATGCCGTGTCACAGTGTGAGCAGTATGCTAAAGAGCAGGGCGCTCAGGAGCGCAACGCCCCCTGGAGACTGTTCTTCAGGAAGGAAATCTTCACCCCCTGGCACAACCCTGCTGAGGACAGCATTGCCATTAACCTCATCTACCAACAAATCGTGCGTGGGGTCAAATTCGGGGAGTACCGCTGTGATAGGGTGAGAGCTGTTGTAAACACATTTCACATTGCCTATAAAAGTTAAATGACTTGCATTAACCAGGTGTATGCATGTGCTCTATTACTTTAGGAGGAGGACCTGGCCGAGCTGGCCTCTCAACAGTACTATGTGGACTATGGGTCAGAAGTCCTACCAGACCGTCTTCTGGGTCTTATTCCATCCTACATACCGGACCGAGAAATTACTCCCTCCAAGACAGTGGAGAAATGGGCTCAAATGATCGTAGCAACTCACATAAAGGTACACATATGCAGTTTTTGTTGAGTTATTAATTTTTTATTTAATATAAAATTATAATTTGTATATTATTGTATATCATATTTTATATACATTTTATATTGTTATATTAATATTCTATTATTATATTATATTTTATATTTTTTTGTTGTATCATTTAAATATGTAGTTTCTACTGCTAGAATTTATTTATTCAAATTATAAGTATAAAAATAAGTGTAACCAAACATACTGTGACATTGAAATAATATGCCATTTTAGAGTTAATAAATAAATAACTTTTGGTAGTTTTCTAGGTTATAATAGCACATTTAAAATAAGCAAAATATTTTAATAATAAGTCCATGAAAAAAAACACTTATCTGGGTTGGTAATCTGAATATTTCGTTTGTCCAATGTCTGTGCTGGTTAAAGCTCTGGTACTTTGTGCTTAAGGTTGAGAAATGGAAAATAAAAGAAAAAAAAATGCCTTTGTTCATAAGGTGGAGAAATGGAAAATAAAAAAATCCTAAAGTTTTTAGGCACAAATGTCACTATTTTCTGAGAATGGGTTCACATTTACATGATAGAACAGCACATATAACTGAACAAATCTATTATTAACATTTTCATTTTAACCAAATGTACAGTTTACAGCACATATCTACACCTAGTCTTCATTACTGTGTCAGGCTGTGTCTGCTTGAACTCGCAGTACGTTCTCAAGGACGGCAGTCTCATTATCTTAGAGCAGTACCTGTATCTCCACCTAGCGCTAATATAATCTCACAGCTATGATTAACTCTCTCTCTAAGTGTGTGCCGGGGCGACCTTCACACCATCCACCACCCTCACCTACAGTCTGCTGAAATAGAACGCAATCACAGGCCCCTGAATATTTAAGACAGTTCTTTCTGCCTCACTTAGTGGTCACTGTCTTGTTATGGATTTGTAGTTTAGGTCAGCACTCTGTGCTAACTCTTAGTAGTTGATGGACTGAACGGGTTGAAATTTGATTGACGGTTCCTGTGGGAACATTAATCACATGTTCCTTCTCTCAAGGGTGAAGGCCATACCCTTCTACCTTTCATAGGCTAAAGTGATGGACATGAATGTTTAATAATGCTTGGGATCAATTATATGGATCGTCATAGCAGAGTGGTAATGCATGAGTTTGTTATATTTCATGCTTATAACCAGGTGACGAGAGCAAAGGTAATCACCGATATTGTGTTACTCTGAGACCAAGATATTGATGATTGCATCTCCACAGGGAATCTACACGCAGAAGAGGTTTGCCTCGCAGAGAGTGAAGGAAGAGGTGGTGGATTTCGCTCGATTTAAGTGGCCTTTGCTTTTTTCCCGCTTTTATGAGGCCTTCAAATTCTCAGGTAAGACTCAGGGAACAGTTCACCTCAAAAATAAAAATCAAGTCAGTGAGTTGAATGGATCAGTCAGAATTTTGAACAAATCATTCAGACCAGTTTTGTGAACCGAATGAACTGTTTCATTGAAAAGATCTGATTGAATGATTTGTTTGCAAATAAACGTTGCTAATTCACTCAGGAACTCTCAGCAAGACTCCAAAGAGAAAAGGTTTGCATTTTCTTACAACCAGAATTTACTCAGTTGTGTATTAAAATTAAATGTAAAAAAAATTTAAAATAATTAAAAACAAATATATTTAAAAAGTATACAAATATGTTTATCCAAACATAATATTACATGATTGAAATAATAATTTAATTCAGGGTTAGAAAATAATAACAATAAATAACTTGTGGTAGTTCAAGGTTGTTATTTTGAATTGGGAATAATAATTAAACAATTAGCCAGTGGGGGGGGGGGAAACACTGTTTTGGGTTGTAATCCGAACAGTTAGTCGGTCTCCAATATCTATGGTGATTACAGCCCTGGTACCTTGGGTTTGAGGTAGGAAAATGCTAAAAAATTAACACAAAATTTTAAAAACCTGACATTTTTATCCACACCATCTCACCATTTCCTGAGAATGGGTAATGACATAATATAAAAACATATAAAACCAAGCAAATCTAGTATTTACTTGTTCATTTCTGAGTCAAGATGTTGAGATGACTCTGTTCATCAATTTTTAAAATCAATGTCATACATACTGTTTATATGATACTTTTATATGGCATTTTTGAAACTTTAAAACTTCAGTGCCCATTCATTGTAATTGCATGGAACAAAGTGAATAATGCGTTATGAGTTATTCTGTAAATCATATTAAAAAATTAGTAAGACATACTGATCAGATTGGGTGTGATAAAACTCTCAGGCCATTGTTTCTGTTCATTTGCAGGGCCTAGTCTCCCAAAGAATGATGTTATAGTGGCAGTGAACTGGACCGGAGTCTACTTTGTGGATGAGCAGGAGCAGGTCCTTCTGGACCTTTCTTTCCCAGAGATCACTGCAGTCTCCAGCAGCAGGTGCAATAGCTTATCCAACCAAAGCCACTTCATTTGATGTAAGTGTTCTCTATATTGTCATTTAACTAGTTTTGCTCAATCTATCGTGTGGATGCAGAGGTGGAAAGCTGCAGGGACAGAGCTTCACTCTGGCCACCATTAAAGGAGATGAGTACACCTTCACATCCAACAATGCCGAAGACATCCGTGACCTGGTTGTCACCTTTCTAGAGGGCCTGCGTTCTAGGTCAAAGTTTGTGGTGGCCCTGGTGGACAGCCATTACCCTGGTGAGCACATATGGGCAGCAGTTGGGTTTAAAAGTGCACTAGAAACCAAGGACATAACCATTGTATTTGATTCAGCCCCAAACAGACTTTAGGTCAAGACAAGAAGGTCCAGCATAATCAATAAAACATCTAGAAGATGAACAGAAACACTTATGTTTTTGTTTGTTTTCCCAGCTGGACATGACTCTTCGTTCCTGAGATTCTCAAAGGGAGATCTGATCTTTCTGGATGAGCACACTGGAGAGCAGGTCCTGAATTCAGGTTGGGCTCACGGGGTCAATGATAGAACCAAAGAAAGAGGAGACTTCCCTGCAGATAGCGTCTATGTGCTGCCCACCATCACCAGGCCACAGTATGATATTGTGGTGAGGGAATTTTCGTTCAGTACATTTCATTGTACACTTTCAGAAAAAAATGTGCCCTTAGAACTTTGTGCTTTATGTACTCTTAAATGGTTCATAGTAGTACCTTAACGGTACATATCACTGCTCTAAGGTGCTAATTATACACAAAGTTGTCCCTTTAAGGGTTACAAGCTGTTGCACCCCAAATGGTACATTTTTTTCTGGCAGTGTATTGTATTTAACTTAGAAAATCATTTTTCATGGTCAAAACACAAGCATTTGCACCAAAATATGCCACTTGCTCACACTCAAGGAACACCTGAGATATTGAATAGTCTCTTTGACCTTCTAATTTCTGTTTCTTACAGTCGTTGATTACCATGTCCCCAGACCAGCGTAAGGACTCCATCAGTTTGTCCCATCAGAATCTGCTGGACAGTGGGGAGAAGGTTCAGCCGTACACTCTAGAGGAGTTCTCCTACGATCACTTCAGGTGTTTGAACCTTCTTCAGGACCTTTCCTCCCTTTGTTGTGTCCGAATGTTTTAGAGAGAAGAAAAGGAGGTTTAGTGCAAACAAAAAGGTTTATTATATTACTAGAGGGGAGGAGGGCCTTACCAACCAATCAGCATCAACATCTGGCCAATAACATTCAAGGATTAATTAAACCTACACCCATGGGCGTCATTGGGGGGGGCACATTGTTAGTCATGGAATCCCTGATGTCGGCCCCACTGCAATTGGAGCCCTTAGCCAAGCGCTAAATACCCTCAACGTGTTTTTGCAGTGTTGAGCAATGTAACCAATCACAGACATATCTGTTGATTTCTTGAACGCAATGGCCAATCAGAAACGTTTTGTCAGAATTCACTCACCGCTGAAAGCGCTGCAGTTTTTAAGTGCAGTTTTGCACGCTTGTGAATCATCTCATGACTAATGCTGCGTTCAAGTCCTCCTGGGACGTTCATACTTACGAGTTGACAAGTCGTAATTACGACGTCAGGTGCATTCAAGTCAGTTTAGTCGGCACAAGATGGCGGTGTACCTTATTTTAATAAATTACAAGAAAATACAACAGGATCTGTTAACTCTGCTTATAGAAAATGAAGAGCAAAAAATTCGCATCCGGTGTGTTTTACGTTTTTAATATTTTTAAAAAGTAATTTATGAAGCCACTTTAATCTGTATCGCATAAAAACCTGTTTTTAATTGTTATATTACAATCCTGCCACATTCAAAAAGCGTATTTTTTAATTTACCGTCAACTACAGACGTTGCATCCATCGATTCCGCCATGTTTCTCATTGACACGCCCCCAACTCGGAAACTCGGGGCTTAAAGAAAATTTCGAGTTTCCCACTCGTAATAACGACTTTGTGGTGGCGTTCATGTGCGTTCAACTCATAAATACGATCTATCCGACATGACTTGAACCCACCATAAGTGCAGACCTGATGTAAATAAGAGATTAATTGTGCAGTTTAGAGAGCTTCATTGATTATATCGGAACTTTGTAAGATCGCGATGAAGATGAGTGAAGCTTTTTAGTGATAAAGGGAGAGCGCTTTGCGCACTTTCTAGGGTATAATCCATTCAGAATTTGTATGAAACTTTAGTTTTTCGGACACATAGGCTACACCCTGCAAAGTTTCGGGAATGACATCTGCACATTTATGCGGGATTCACTCTCAAAATAGCAGTGATTGGCAATGGATGGAACATAAAATATGTTGATTTAATTCTGGAACCGGTCCTG
>NW_015655991.1:862757-942326 GCF_001515625.1 Sinocyclocheilus rhinocerous | reverse complement strand
CACTTTCTAGGGTATAATCCATTCAGAATTTGTATGAAACTTTAGTTTTTCGGACACATAGGCTACACCCTGCAAAGTTTCGGGAATGACATCTGCATATTTATGCGGGATTCACTCTCGAAATAGCAGTGATTACCAATGGACGGAACATAAAATTGATTTATTCTGGAACCGGTCCTGGCTAAACCTCCACAGACAGCGCGCGTCCCGAGCGAGATCTAATTCACGGACCAAAAGCATGTGTAAACTTTCGAGATCGGGACATATCAACCAGTAATTTCATTTCATTTCCAGTAACAGATCGTAGAAAGTTCAGCAATGAATGGTATGTGATTTATGACAGAATATAGTCCCACAACGGATCGTTTATTTTTCCCTCACGTGTATCGCCTTTGGTAACAACGATTCAAAATGGAAACATTATTTTTTCCTCACGTGTCTCGCCTTTGGTAACAACGATTCAAAACGGAAACATTTCAAGTGACACGGGAAAAAGACACGGAAAACTTCAGTGAACATCAGAAAAGCAGCGTGCACATTTCTAGTTAAAAATGAAAGGCCATCAACTGACAAACGGAAAGCATCCCCATTCAAGTCAGCAGGAAGAGCCAAAGCTAGTCCACAGTTTACTAAACGGTGGCAACCTCTTTAAGTTATTCTTGACTGTGTTGGATTGACTGCTGATTGATTTTTTTTTTCTTGCCCCCCTGACTCCAGAGTCAAATGTCACCCATGGCTATACCTAACCCTAACTGCACAATATCTTTGTGTCATGCACCACACCTATGATTATATGTGACCCTGGAGCACAAAAGCAGTCTTAAGTCGCTGGGGTATATTTGTAGCAATAGCCAAAAATACATTGTATGGGTCAAAATTATCCATTTTTCTTTTATGCCAAACATCATTAGGATATTAAGTAAAAATCATGTTCCGTGAAGATATTTTGTAAATTTCCTACTGTAAATATATCAAAACTTAATTTTTGATTAGTAATATGCATTGCTAAGAACTTCATTTGGACAACTTTAAAGGCGATTTTCTCAATATTTAGATTTTTTGCACCCTCAGATTCCAGATTTTCAAATAGTTGTATCTCAGCCAAATATTGTCCTATCACAACAAACCATACATCAATGGAAAGCTTATTTATTCAGTATGATGTATAAATGATGTGATGTATACATTTATGATGTATAAATTTCCATTTAAAAAAATTGACACTTGAGGCTGGTTTTGTGGTCCTGGGTCACATATTTCACCATTGTGCATGTTAATTTCATTGCATTACCTTTTTTTATTATTAAATTCTGGATTCATTACATTTCCTGGTATCTTTCCATCCTCTAGACTGCCTTCCAAGAGCACACTGAGTCGTGTGATCATCAATAAAGGCAAAGGGAAGGATAAACTGTGGTGTTGCACCAGAGAACCTCTCAAACAGCCTTTGCTGAAAAAAGTCCTCAATCATGAAGAGCTGTCCCAGGATGCCTGCCAGGCCTTTATTGATATCCTCTGCATCTAATAGTGTTAACTTTATAACATTTGGGCATTTAATAGTGTTAACTTTATAACTGCAGTTCCCTCATTATGGCCCTTGACTCTGTCATACCTATCATGAAGTACATGGGCGACTACCCCTCGAAGAGGAGCCGTTCAGTCAATGAGCTCACTGATCAGATCTTTGAGGGAGCTTTAAAGGCTGAACCTCTGAAGGATGAAATCTTCTGTCAGATCATCAAGCAACTGACCGAGAATAATGTTAAGTAGGTTTTTCCCAGTTGAAGCTGATACAGTGTATAATCTAGTCTGTTATGTTTATTTATTTATTTTAGGATTTAAAAAGTCTTTATTAAAAAGTATTTTATTACTTTTTAAAGTAATACAAATATTTTTTGAATGATAATATTATATTATAAATGTTGTATTATTTTTATATAATTGGCAAATATATCATTCTTTTTTTAATTATATATAATATGTACTTTTATATTATTATTATTATTACTAAATTATATAAACAAATTGTGTATACCACAGTTATTATTGTTATTAATTTTATTTTTATTAATATTATTATCATTATTATTTTAAAAATATTTTCTATAATATATATATATATATATATTCTTACTATTAATTTTATACAAATTATAAGATGTTAATGTTAACATTTTTAAAAATGTTTCTAAGGTTATTTTTGCATATGTGTGATTTTGTTTTCAATTTTATCTTAAATATACATGCAAATGTTTCGATAAATTATGATTGTGCATGAAAATGTTTGTTCCCAGGTTACGCACAGACTGTGAAAACCGTTAATGTGGCTCATAAATCTGTATCAGTCTGTCCCCTAGTGGTTAGCTTGCAAATGACCAAAGCTGCTTTACCTTAACAATGTTAACATTGTTGTTGACTAATGAGTCAGCTGACAGCAGTTCTGTGTGTTCAGATACAGTGAGGAGAAGGGCTGGGAGCTGCTCTGGCTCTGCACTGGGCTTTTTCCTCCCAGTAACATGTTGCTTCCTCATGTCCAAAAGTTCCTGCAATCCAAGAAACATCATCCAGTCGCCCCAGACTGCATGCAGAGACTGCAGAAAGCCTTGCGGTAACTCTCACAGGCAGCACATACAAACATCTATCTCCAATGCTGCATGGAATTCCCTTAAAACATTTTTTCCTCACGGACAGAAATGGATCCAGAAAGTATCCTCCTCACCTTGTAGAAGTGGAGGCCATTCAACACAAAACGACCCAGATCTTTCACAAAGTGTACTTCCCTGATGACACTGATGAGGTGAGAGTTTTCATGTTAACTCTAGGCGAGCGTCTGTTACTTGTAGTGTACGTTGTATCCAGCCTCCTGTGGGGGTGATATTCTCTTTCTCTCTCATGCCCGGCTGTGTTTATTTATGCTTGAGGAAACCGAGAGAACGCCCCGTTGTGCTCTGACCTCATTTGAATCCTCAATTAAGCACAGAGTTATGTGGTGCTTCTGGAGAAAACGGCAGAAAAGAGATGAAGTGTGAATAGACTCAAGACTCCAGAGATTCATTTCCTTTTTGTTTTAAATATAGCTGAAATCTGGCCTGCATTTTTTTTTAGTTACAAACACCAAATACATATGTATATAGAAATCTGTGAATTTTAGATAATAACATTAAATTGTAATATTCTGAAAGTATAAAAAATTTTAATTGTTTACTATATAACATATATATACACGTGTGTGTATTTTATATATACATATAAACAGTACACACACATATATTATGTAAACAACACAAACATTTATTTTGGATGCGATCTATATTATATTAAAATATTAAAATTACATTATATATATATATATATAGAGAGAGAGAGAGAGAGAGAGAGAGAAATTATTTAATATTATATATAGTTATACTGTATATATATATATTTTCCAGAATTTCTTTCGATCATGTCTATGATATAAAAAAGAAAAAGTATATATAAATACCGGTAGATCATTTGTTTATGTTTAATTCAAATCGTTAAATTGTTATGGCAATATAATGTGCATTAGAAGCATTTACACCAGGTTTATTTTAGTATCAACGATAGTTTTGTTAATATATTGAATTAGATTTTATTTTTAAATGTTCTGTTTTTACTTTAATTTTTGTTTGTTTTAGTAATTTTATTTTTTAAAGTTTTGTTTTAATATGCCTATATTGTAATTAATTTGTATTTATTAATTTTTGTTTATTTAGTTTTTATTATTTTAGTACTTTATTATTTTTATATTAATTATTATATTTTAATATTTTATATATTTTAGTACTAGTACTAAACTAAAAATGGGAAATGCTGCCTTTGCAACTACCTGAAATAAAATAAGTTAAAGCTTTTTATATTTTAATTTATTTCAGTAAGGTTAATTTTGGTTCAAGTAAAGAAAACGTTGTTTTACCTGATTTACACAAGTAGTCTCAGGCTTTTTGCCCCCTACTGTTTGTATACATGCTAAAAATGAACTCCCCACATAACACACTGTGCGTCTAATAGTGTCTTTTTATTTATGTATTTATTTATGAATAGGCTTTTGAAGTTAAATCAAGCACAAAAGCCAAAGATTTCTGTCTGAACATCACTGGCAGAATGATGCTCCAATCTTCTGAAGGCTTCAGCTTGTTTGTCAAAATCTCTGACAAGGTGAGGCTACAGAGCTGTCAAATGTCTGTTCAGTTGAGATGAAGGTGTTCTGTATGAAGTTATGACACACTAAATAACCCAGGAGGTGATTTTTATGTTACAGCTTTCTCCTGAGAGTTTCTTAAAACACATGTCCTGTAGTCAGCAGTTAGTTGTCAGTATGTGTGTGTATTTTAATGTAAGATGTCTTATTTGATATGTCAATATTGGGTTAAACGTTTCAGGTGATCAGTGTGCCAGAAGGAGATTTCTTCTTTGACTTTGTTCGACATCTGACAGACTGGATCAAAAAAGCCAGAGCTGTGAAAGATGGTGATTATGTGTATTGTTCATTAAAATGATCAATATATTGAGTGTAGACATGAGAGGCCTTAATGATTCTGTTGGTTTTGTAGGCACAGTGCCTTCACTGACCTACCAAGTGTTTTTCATGAAGAAACTGTGGACCAACACCATTCCAGGCAAAGATCCCATGGCTGACTCCATTTTCCATTACTTCCAGGTGCAAAACTCTCTCTTTGTACTCAATCTGTGAATTCAAGCTCCCTTTTAAACACTTTGTGTGACACCTCCATTATACTAAACTGTCTTTAGGAGCTCCCAAAGTATCTGCGGGGCTACCACAAGTGTTCTCTTGAAGAGGCGTTCCAGCTGGCTGCGCTCATTTACAGGGTGAGGTTTGAAGAGGACAAATCACAGTTTCATAACTTCACCAAGATGCTGAAGGAGCTGGTCCCTCAGGACATGATCCATCAGCTGTCGCCCGACGACTGGAAACGGGTGAGTGAGCAACACTAGTCCTGCTACATACATACATCCATTTATGACAAGTGAATGCAGTGAAGGGTGCCTTTGTTTCTTCTACAGCCTGTCGTTACGTACTTCAATAAGCATTCAGGGAAATCTCGAGAGGAAGCAAAACTGATGTTTCTGGAAATCATTTACAAGTGGCCTACTTTTGGATCTGCGTTTTTTGAAGTCAAGGCAAGTTTGTTGAATTAACTAAATACTGAGCAAACAAAATGACCTTGTCCTCGATTCTAGAATTTGATTTCTTATGTTGTGTAAAACGCACTGACCGTGTGGTTTAATGATGTTTGATTTTGTCCCACAGCAATCCTCAGATCCAAATTTCCCAGAAGTCCTCTTGATAGCTATCAACAAGCATGGTGTTACTCTCATTGACCCAAAAACAAAGGTATGTTTACACAGAACAATGTATGTAAATGGCAGATTTAATATATTGTAATTTTAGCCTAAAGTACAAACTTTACTATGTGCACTACTGTTGAAGTTTGGGTGTTGGTAAGATTTTCTGTTTTTGAAAGAAGTCTCTTGTGCTTTCCAAGGCTGGTTGGTAATATTGTAAAATATTATTAAAAACTGTTTAAAATAACTGTTTTCTGTTTTAATACATATTATGTTTTTGTGCAAACTGTGATACATTTTCCAGGATTATTTGATGAATATAAAGTTCAAAAGTACAGCATTGTTTTTATTTTTGTAACAATTTACTGTCAATTTTTTATTTAATGTGTCTTTGCTGAATAAAAGTATATTTTTACTAAAAAAAAAAAAAAAAAAATCATACTGGCCCCAAACTTTGGACTGGTAGTGTATTTTATTTTAGCATTTTAGCATTCATATTTAAATGCTGATGTTACACTTACCTTGCAGTAACATAAATAAAGACTAACGCAAAGTGGCCACCTCCCTCTTTTGAGTCAAAAACTCCAAAAATGTCTCATTAGGCCCTTTTGTAAAAACCTTTGAATATTGTTTGAATGACATTTACTCATCTGTCTGCAGGACATTTTGGGCACACATCCCTTCACCAAAATCTCTAACTGGAGTAGTGGACATACCTATTTCCACATTACCATTGGTAACCTGGTTAGAGGCAGCAAACTGCTGTGTGAGACTTCACTGGTGAGTCACCCCTTTCATAAAATACTGTGGTGGTACAGTGATGGTATCAGATGGTAATACCATGGTACTTTGGTGACGCAAATGCACCAGCTATTCCTTTCTAAAAGTCATGCAGTTTGCGGTGTGGCTTACTTTATCAACTGACTTTCCTTACTACTCACAGGGATACAAGATGGACGATCTTCTCACGTCTTACATCAGTCAGATGTTGACGACCATGACCAAGCAGCGCAGTTCACGTGTAAATAATAAGTAACATGAAAGGCTTGTAATAGTGCACTGTTTATTTATAAGCACACAGACTCAGTTCTTACTACATCCTAGATCCATAATTTTGATACATGAAGATAAACTGAATCTGCCATTAGTGTTGTTACTTTTTCATGCTCGAGCCTTAATTGTAAATTGCGAGTTTAATTTATTTTATAGCATTTCTCAGTCTTTTAATGTCAATGAAGAACATGATAAATTGACAGTCAAAAACACTTGTTGCCTTTAAGTTTTAGGCCCTCGTATGGTTTTTACTGTGATACCAAATTGAAAGTCTATTAAGTCAGATCAAGTTCATGATTTCAGTTATTTAATTTGTGAATGATTTGCACATCTCATTTTGCCAATTAAATGCATTATAAAGATATGGAAATGTTGCAGAATTTGGTTTTGCTCCTTAGCTTAAAACGTACAAGATTCTCCTCCTGGTCATATTTGACCTCTAGGTCAGCACTTATTGAACTGATTGATACATTAATTAATTTAATGAAATTATTTGATGATTCATTTTAACCAAATGATAACAAAATTTTATTCAGTCTAAAAATATATCCTCTTAATTTTTCTGAATAGTATTACTTTATTACCTTTGTAAATGCTTGACCAGGTATTTCAGAGATGCATATTAGAATGTGTCTTATAAATTAAATGATCGGTTATATGACAACAATCATTGTAATTTATACACAAGATTGGACATTGTCCAATTTATTTATTCGTTTTTTTTTTTAGAACGTATGTACTGTATTGCTAGTTCGTAATTCTGGTCATTCCAATTTTCTTGTGTTGGAAGCTGCTGTTTATAAATAAAACAATAACATATGAGATAGCTTGGCTATTTTAATAAGATTCATGACATGTGCTATATTTATTGATCAATGATTTACGATCATATGATCAATCACTTGACAATTAGATCCTTTGAATGCAACACGCGTGACATGAACCCCTTTATTTATAAAATAGGTCTAGTTATAAATTACTGTCAAATTTTGTAATCAGTGTTATTTTAATATTGTTTATATATTATTAATATTTCGATTTTTTTTTTTTTTTTAAGTAATTTTGTGTTTTTGTCATTGTTTTTTAATATATTTTTATTTAACTTTTTTTCAGTTTTAATTTATTTTAGTACTTCAACTTATTTTCAGTAAGTTGCCATGACAACATTTCCCATTTTTTAGTTTAAGTTTTTTCAACTAATAATTATATTTTATTTTGCTTTATTTCAATTAACAAAAAATATTTTTAATAGGTTTACTTAATAACAACACAATTTGTAGTTAGTGTAAAGTTTTGTAGTTTCTTGCAAAACTCAGTGTAAAACAATATGCTCTTGCCAGAATTTAATCAGACACAAGATTTATTCAAGTAATAAAAATAACAAGATTGTAAGTATGAGTTAAACATATTGCAATAACCAAAAAGTGATTACACTGAATGATCTTATGAGGCTTAAATATGATACTGAATTAGACCTGTATTAAATTAGAACGAGACAAAACGGACAAATGTTAGCATAAAAATGATTTATGACCTCTTGGATTCTTACACTATTGTCTAGGAGTAATGATTCAGCCAAAACCATGACATGTATTTTAAATACCACTTGAGATTAAACAAAACCAATGGATCCACCAATATTTCAGTGAAGGAAACATCAGTTTCATCGACATGACAAATATTTCCATTCATGCTTGAAATGGAAACCTTTACAGTAGCATTGATAAAACCTGGGGCTTGCAAAAGGCCATAATTCAAATGAGGTGCAAGATTAGTCACTAGAACTAAGCATTTGTTAACTGTATGTATCCCATCATATCACATGAAGACAGCCTGCTTGTCTGTCATTTAGTGATCAAACACTTACAATTTATAAACTGTAAGGGTGATTTCAATGTACCACATAAACAGTGGTTTATACTGGCTTAACTGAACATCAGTTACAGTTTTATTTTTTTATATAAGGGGTTAAATATGAACCAGAACACTTCATCAGGCACTTCAAAGAGATGGTTCTTGCTTGTCAGAGGCACTCATGTTGGATAAAGACCACACATCATTCATCTCTGTTCATGGGAATGTGAAACATGATCAGCGTTATGGTCTTGAAGATTCAGATTAAAGGAATAGTTCACCCAAAAAAGAAAATCTACTCACCCTCAGCCCATCCAGAATCCTGATTTGGAGCAATTTAGCATTATATCACTTGCTCACCAATAGATCCTCTGCAGTGAATGGGTGCCGTCAGAATGAGAGTACAAACAGCTGGACAAGTAATTCATACGACTACCATCAATTAATATCTTGTGAAGTGAAAAGCTGTGTGTTTGTAAGACACAAATCCATAATTTTAACTTAAAACCATTGCTTTTGGCTAATAATCCATAATAAAATGTCATCTCCTCTGAATGAGGAGAGAACTATGCAAAGATTAAGCACCATTTACAAGTGAAAACAGTTCTAAACAAATATGTTAGTGGATTTTGAAGTGAGAGGACAACAGGGGATGGACTTTTTCACTGTAGGAAGCACTATTATGGATTCATATTTTGTCAGGAGCAAAGGTTTAAAGTTAAAATGCCTTAATGATGGAGTTGTTTCTTACAAACACGCAGCTTTTCACTTCACAAGACATTAAAGTGGCCCTATTATGCCATTTTTAAGGTTCCTAATATTGTTTTGGGAGTCTCCTACAATAGGTTTACATGCATGCAAGGTCAAAAACGCTTTCGTTTTCTCAAGATACGCATTTAATATCACTTTGTTTTCCAGCGATTCTCAAACGATTCGTTCGAAGCCATTCTAAGATTCAATCTCTCTAAATCCCTCCTTTCTGTGAGCCTACTCTGCTCTGATTGGTCAGATGGCCCAGTCTGTTGTGATTGGTCTACCGCGTACAGCGCGTGTCAGAAATGATACGCCCATTGCTATAGTTTCGTATTTTGAATGCTCGATAGAAAATATAAACATCTATTATTTATCATAACTGAGCCATCTTTCAAGAGCAAGAGTTTTGTGAATCCTGCATTGAACTCCCGAGATTAGAGAAGCAGTTGCCAGTCAAATGACGGGAACACAAAAAAAGATTGGGGTTGTACTGCTGCGGTACAGTGGAAAACATTTTATTTTAACCACTGATTCTTTGCAGCTTCATCTTTTGGAAGTGAAAATAAAACAAATTTACTTGCACAGCATCGACATGATGTTAACCACACACAAGCTACAGTACAGTGTTTGAGGGTGGGTCAAGTTGTTTGCGGCGCGGCCGGTAAACGTAGAACATAGGTGGGCATTATGCAAATGTGTTTCCCCATGACATGTAGCCATGGGATTCGAATTACTGATGACTCGTTTAGACTGTTCAGAGTCGATTCTTTCTTTTGGGAGAATATCTTTATTTATCGTGCACTTTCGGCTTTGCAACTTTGCAGATCGTTTACATTCACATACAGCTTACATTACACACTGCCTGAAAGGCAATATTCAAAATGGGATAATAGGGGCACTTTAATTGATGGACTGGAGTCGTGTGGATTACTTGTGGATTATTGTGATGTTTTTATCAGCTGTTTGGACTCTGATGGCACCCATTCACTGCAGAGGATCCATTGGCGAGTATTTTGATGTACATTTTTCCAATGAAAAAACAAACTCATCTACATCTTGGATGACTTGAGGGTGAGTAAATTTACAGCAATTTTTCATTTTAGAGTGAACTATTCAAATAATAATTCAATCATTTGACTTAAGAGGTGGTTTAAAAGATTAAATGCCTCTTACCTGTCCTGAACTGTCTGTAGGACCCACTCTCAATTACTGAACTGCTGTCCACACTGAGAGCCAACCCACGCTCCCTCCACCTGCAAATACATCACCATTAACAGCCTACAATAGTGTCTTTTGTATGGACTACAGAGTGATTTCGGACTGCAGCTACATGTTCACTGTCACAGTGAGATGTGGTAAATTCTGTGCTTAGACTCACCAGTGAAACACAAAGATAATCACGACAAGAATAAGGGAAGTGATGTCAGTAAGAGTCCACATAAACCTGTACTCATCCGGTGTCTGTGAGAGACAGAGGAAAACCACAGGAAAAAAACAGGATGGACAAATCCCTGAGAACTGTAGATGTGTGTCATTTACCATGAGAAAGAGCGGTCTTTGCAGGTTCTTGAGGATGTGAACAGCATTAGTGGCAGCAGAATGAGCCCCTGCGCACCAGGCAAGAGAATACAGCCACGGCTCGCTGATCACATACAGGTTGGTGCTGATGTTAGCAGCAGCGTATTTTCTGTAATCAATAAAAAGTCACATACAATTTATCCCAATGTATGATATATATATATATATATTCAAAGGTGTGTGTGTATATACAGTGGGTACGGAAAGTATTCAGACCCCCTTAAATTTTTCAACATTTCACACATTTTCACAGTTTATTCGCTATAGTTTAGAAATTGGTAATAAAATATGACAAGAACTCAGAAACTGTGTCAGAACAAATTCATCTTCATAATGTCAGATAACACTTAAGCAAAACATGGTCAGGTCAAAATGTCTGAATAATTTTTGGTCCCAAATTTTTATCAATTTTACTGGTAGTCCACTCTATGAAGAATTTTTGGGTATAATATGTCACAGTTTACTTTATTTTGCTATCCTCACTTACATAAATGAACTATAGTATCCTGCACCCACTAGTAAAAAAAATATCAAAAATTATATCTGGTGTCTGAATAATTTTTGGTTTGACTGTATATATAGAGTGCATTTAGATAAAAAATACAGTAAAAACAGTAATATTACTTGAAACAATTTAATTTATCATTATAAATTTACTTTCAATTTTGATCGATTTTTTATAAATTTAATGCATCCTTGCTTATACAGTATGCATAAATGATTCTAAACAAAGTAATTTAATAAGTTAGATAATTATTTGAATATTTTATTCCACGCTCCATTCCATAATTGCATATATGTATAATTTTAATTTTAGCTCATCTACTAGAACCTGATTTCTTTCTCTGACATGGAGCTGTAATGGATGTTGAGTCTGGATATGTGTCTGAGCTGAAGTTCCTCCACTGGTGCTAGTTCAGCTGTTGTCTGCTGTAACTCTGGGTCGATTTCTTGTACAAACTCTCTGAGCTCTGGAGGCAACCACAATACCTAGGTAAAAACACAACAGACATGTATAATATATAATTTATAGAAACTTCATAAAGACCACAATCTACACGAGAGTAACTTTATTTAGGAAAAGACCCTTAGATTGTTTTATTTATCAGAGTAAACCCCAAAATGTAACAGTGTAATGGCACACCTGACTGGAGTGAATGGATGAGTCGTTTTGGATGACGTCTAGGGTGCGGGATATCCAGGCATCTCTATAAGGGTGACCCCTGGGCGGCCGATACAGATCAAAGATCACTAGTTTCCCATGTTGAGCAGCCAGATCCAGGAAGTCCCTCAGTGTGCATACAGACTGATTCTGAGCTTGCAATTGCTCATCTGGGCTCAGAGATGAAGCTGTTCCAAAGGGGTCTTGCTGAGTGGGAAATAATAATTGAAATACCCTTTGTTTAATGTAAGATAACAACAAATTTTTTCAGGAGTAAAAGAGCATCCTGAAGACTTACAGAGAAGAACCAGGATCCAGCATTGAGACTCTGCAGTTCTCTCCACGTAAACATGGCAGGTGAGGTGTGTGTCCAGTTTGGGAACACGTCTTTTACATTAGTTGTCCTGCGTAGGTTCTTATCGTGCATGAGGAAAGGAACTCCATCATAACTGCAGCAAGAGACAAAACAATGTTATAGAGGACTTTTTGGTCAAATATAGATGCATCATTAATAAAATAGGCTTGCTTTGGAGCTTCTTTGGAGTAAAAGAAGTGACCTGATAGTTACATCGGTCTCCAGACCATCAGCTCCAGCAGCCAATGCCTTCTCAAAAGACATGAAGGTGTTTTCAGGGGCAAGCTGAGAGAAGATACAACAAAGGGGTTGCTTTTTTTCAGTCTGCACATGGCACATTGCATGTTTGATCAATTATGTACTGCTACAGTATCGATATAATTGTTTGAGAAATACTGAACTAGGAGTCAAATTATCACATTAACCCAAGACACTACAGGCAAAAACATCGTTTTTCATGCACTGGTTAATTTTAAGATTTTGGGTTATTTGGCCTTTCATAATGTGATTTTTTTTCATACTAGTGGAAATAAGTGGAAAGTGTTTATTTTATTGCACTTATTTGCATTTGTAGATTTTAATTACAATACATATCTTTAAAGACTTCAAGACTTTTTCATGCATTGAGACATAAATTCCCAAATAAACCAGGCTTTTATTTTTTTTATTTTTTGTTTTACTCCTGTGTATATTAATATATAATTTTCCTGATTTTATACAACACTTTACTCCTAAAACAAAATACAATTTCTTCTAGCTGTTGGCAGTATTTTCTGATTTATGGAGCGATAAAAGGAGATATCTAAAATCCCTATTTTATAAGTCTTTAACTCTAACATGTCAACAAAATGAAACAAGAATTTTGAACCTGGCTCCAGTGTTCAGATTTCTGTTCTGGAAATGTATGTAAATTAGTGCATATTTAATAATACATTTCTTAATTTGCATATTTAAACATAACATGTTTGTAATTCAAGTATGGTAATATCTATTTTTTTTTTTTACCCTATTCACCTGGGGCGCCTTGCCTAAACTAGAAAGTATATTAACATAGAAAAAAACATTAATATTCAAAGGTTGAAAAGCCTAAGAAGAATAGCGAAGTGTACCATTGGTGCTCCCCTGTGTCCAATTAAAGCAGGAGCTGATCCCAGACTGCTCCTCTCTTTAATGCAGGGGGAATACATGCCCAGAGGAACCAAGAACAGAGTCACTAGAACAGTTATGTACAGCACAATGATGGCCATCCCTCTCACTGAAACAGACACAGGCAGAGAATTCACCATAAAAATATGCACTTTCTGTGACATAAGATGCATCAGGGTGGTTCAAAAAAAGGATATTTCCTTTTGGATATTGGAAATATATTATACCTAAAAACTCATCCTTACCTCTCATATTGATACGGAAGACATGCAAGGCTATTGGCCAAGATAATAGAGTCATTAAAACTACACCACCTATGTGTAGATATGGAGCAGTTACCTGACAAATGGGAATGGAGAACTTTAAATGTCACAGTTATGTGCTTCAATATTAATATTATGATAGTAAACATGCCTGAAAAGATAAAAGTACAGTCATCCACTCCTTGCTCCATAAATCTGTGAGAACAGATGAGGCCACAATGGAGAGAATCAAAGTCACTAAGATCCCGATCTATCAAAAGAGATACCATCAATTCAAAAGTATAAACCATAAAGTCTCTTTTAGTTTGTTACATAGACGAGATGTGGATGAAATTACCTTGTGACACCAGTGTAAATATAATCTCTGGCCTTCTGAGAGAAGACAAACTGCCAGCAGCTGTGAATGTAAACATATTTCTTACCAGCAAATTATCGGATGGACCTTTTAGTAACTTCCTATGGAGACTTTATGCATAAAAAAAATAAATAAAAAAAAAACCTTGACAACTAGGATACAATAAGTACATTTAATCTGTCACAATGGAGAACATTAAACTATAATAGTGATTTCTTAACTGTGGGGTTTTGTGTTTTGTAAAAAAAAAAAAAGATTACAATTCTTAAAGCACATACCAGCAGAACAGCAACATAAGTGAACAAAAAAACAGCAAGAATCAACAAAACTATGGACCATGGAAACCAGAAGCCCAGATTACCAAAATTAAACCTGGAGGCAAAGCAGAAGAAATATTACTTTAGTGTATTCCAGTTAAGTTACCTAAGTTGAGAGATCTTTTAAAAAATGTATATGTGCCATTGTCATTCTGTCTATTGAACTATTAAAGAAATGTTTCGGGTTGGAAAACAACTTTGTTTAAACAAAATTAACAGTAATTAATAATGGAAGTTAATAACAAATCTAAAATGTATATTTTATGTATGACACAAACCAGTCAAAGTCATTGTAGTCATTCTGTGCTTCACTCCAGAAGTACAGGAACACCAGACTGAGACAAAATGTCAGAACGATCAGAGCAAAACTGCCACACTCCAGCTGCAAGATTAAAGACAGTTAAGCCTTTTTAAGCCATTATATAATGCATAAATATCTGGCTTACTATCATTGCATTTTCAACATGACCTAAATATTACTAGAATAATTACACATGGGCATGTAAGGACACAAAACCTCATACAGTAGTAAGGAATTTTTGTGAAGTACTCTTTTTGCATCAAAATTTCCTCTTACTGTGATGATGATGATATGATGATATAACACTTTCCTGATGATGATGGAGCCACAGTATCTATTATTTCATTACATTTGACATGTGTACCTATTGATTCAAATCTGGTAAAAAAGGTATTTAATTCATTCCCAAAACGAAATTCATTATCGATTACAATAGATTTGTTCGAAGATGACAATCCAGTCATTGTTGACAATGCATATTTGCTTTGATCAAGTTAACTTGCTTAAGTTAACAGCTTATTTTTAAATGATCTCAGCATGTGCATTATAAGTTACCATGAGAGCACCTTAGAGCAGCAGCAGTGTCCAGGCTGAGCATGTGTGAGCTGGTAACGCCTCCACTGGCAGCCGTAGAGTCCAGCTAGACAGGAGACAAAGGGCTGGTGCTCATAACGCTGTAGCAGCCTCTGGCGTGCCATTTCCAGCTTACCCAACTTCAGGGTTGGCTCGGTCTGTGTTGCGCCCATAAGCGAGATAAATGAGGGTTCTGTCAATGTATAAATAAAATAATTACTTTCATCCCTTAATAATTTTACACAATTTATGTTTAAAGCATTGAGATGATGTTACTAATAATCAGTGTGGAATATTATAAAATGTCACTGTGTAATGTTGTCTTTGCTTCAGCTATATGCCAGTGTAATTTTCAATTGTACAATTTTAATTAAATTTCATTACATATGCAAGGCTGATTATACAACACTTGGCTATGACTCTCATCCTGAAAGAATAATAATAAAAAAAACTAATGATGATGCAATTGTACTAAATAATTAATCTATAATATAAATAATAATTGCTATTCGTTAACTTTGGCAGAGCTGCCTCCCGCGGTCAGCATTTGTATTTTTCAGTGATATTTTATTTACAGCAAGGCTCATTGCATACTAATGCCTTAATCAACATGTGCCTGAAAATAAGTAGATTACAAATATTGAAGACACCAGGTTTTCAGCCTTTAAACAAAAAAAGTATTCATAACGCGTAGCACAAATGTCCCACAGCCCACAGAAAGGACATCACGGTGACACTAGCCGACAAACTTGTTTACATAATCGCTTTTCACAGTATGGTAATCGTGCCAAAATGTTGTCTTTGTGAGCAAAGGATAAGTAGCTCAATATCTCACCGAATAACTGAAGCCGGTCGCCGTCACGTAAGAAGCAAGCGCGCCGGTGTCTCTGTCTGTCCGTGTGCTGTCCGCTTTTCTTTCTCAAGTGAAAGGAAATACCTCCCGTTGATCTATCCCGACCAACTGTGTGACGCTGCAGTTATGGGTAACGAGAGCGTGAAAAAATATGAGTTCTAGATTAAATTTTCTCTGCTTGGGTTTGTGTCTCTGCGCTACTGAATGGTAGTGTTATTGTGCGTCAGCGTCTGTTAAATGAAATTGAATTTGCATAACAAGAGGGGCCGCTTTGCACTTTCAGTGCACGTACATTTTTGAGTGATTGTTCACTAGTCTTGACGAAAACTGCTGAAAACTACTGATGTATGGAGACACATTTTGAATTAATTGAAAAATC
The DNA here is from genome assembly GCF_001515625.1 of Sinocyclocheilus rhinocerous. Classification (NCBI taxonomy): domain Eukaryota; kingdom Metazoa; phylum Chordata; class Actinopteri; order Cypriniformes; family Cyprinidae; genus Sinocyclocheilus; species Sinocyclocheilus rhinocerous. The sequence continues at coordinate 926,056 of NW_015655991.1, read as the reverse complement.
GATATGAATAATAAATTTTTAATAAACAAATATATTGGTCTATTAAACAGTAAATCGAATGCAACGTAAATTTACAACACAAGCACAGTGGAGCCCTAAATAAAATTCCCGTATAACAAATAGCAATTATTTGCGCATCCTATAAGTCACTGTCAAATGCGACAGGCTACTGGAAGAAGGGACGTTTTTAAAGAGGGTAGGGTTATAAACTATCTTGCTTCAGATTTCAATGTAGTTCTCTGTCGTTGGCAAGAACTCTCGTCCATCCTGTTGGGCAGTTATCCAAGGTACCACTATTTCTCCACAATCAAGAAGTTTTTAGAAGGAGATATTGTCTTCCCGAACTTTACGTCCGCCTACATTATTTGACACTTTGAACTTCAAGCTCAAACATTCCTTTCAAGCAAGGAAGAAGATACAACAAGAAGATCCAATTAATTGAACGCACAATCCCCACCTCATTCGTACGCAATTACACTTTTTACTGAGCTTAAACAATAAACATAAAATAATATGATGTACATAAAAAACTAGGGGATACATTACACAACTTTGAGTTCAGTATTAATTATAACTGCTATAATAAACGGAGTACTCTTGTCAAGAACTCATGTTACATGTCATGAAACTTTTTATTATATACTTTTTTAGTGTCATCAACTATGGAAAAGCCAGTGTTACAGCAATATCATGGTTTTCAGTTATTGTATTTATTTATTTTAATTGTTATCTGGAAACCTTAGGGTAAATTGTTGAGATATTCTCCATAAATGTATTAGATGCCTAGACTTCTGTGCGCCAGTACAGAATGGGCACACTAGCACAAAAAAACTCTATCCAAAGCCACGCCCACCGAGTCAGCGCTACGTACTTTAAAGATGGCGGCATGTGTGAGTGTGGGATCTGATGTTTTTATTAGCCTCAAGTTTGTGATTTGAAGTACTGTATTTCGGCAGACGCTAAACGCCAGGTTTCCGTAGATCGCTTAGACTTGCGCTCTCCGTCGTTCAGATGTCTGAGGGCAGATAGACGGGGATGTGATCGGTCACCGCACCCGTGGAGAGGTAGAGTTGGTGGCCAGGTTGTCATGCTAAAACTGACAGCTGTAATCAGCTAGCTGATCACGTACACTTAGAAAGGGCATCGTGCACGAAACCTTCAGCAATTGTGACCTTCTGTGCTTCAGACACTACGTAGCCAGCAGGTGACAACCTGCTAATCAGATCACAGTCATAGCCGCTGTGGTCATATGTTTAGAAAGTAAGATTAGGTGCTTTGCCTTGGTTAGCAGGTTAACTGTCAGTCACTGAATACTGCTGGTTACTTTAACACTTTACAATCCCATAGATAAATCAGTCTTGTGTGTTTAGTACAATTTGCATTGCTTTTATTTACTCTGCCAAGCACCTGCAGCATATTGAAGCCGTAAAGCCCCTTTAATGAATTGCCCGTGGTAGACTGGTGGTCTGTCTATCTGATGAGGACAGGATTCAAGCACTGAATGACTGACAATGTTCATTGTGTAATTCATTTTGTGGTTTCTGGTCATTTTCCCCAATACTATTTTGCGGTAGTAGAATGCTATCCCGAGCTTTAAGGAAACCCCTTTCCTGTGGAAATCCAATAGTGGCGGGTTTCACTGGGAGCTATTGTAGTCGTCTGTGTTTTCATCAGACCGCCGTGTGTAAAGTTGCTTCGCAAGCTGAATGTGGCTTCAAACCGGCGAAGGTGGCGGTTGTGACTAAAACCACACGATATGAATTCGAGCAGCAGAGATATCGCTATGCGGGACTGTCGTCGGAGGACCTTAAACAGCTGGTAAGCAGACATTTGTGATGAGGTGAATACACCTGTTTATCAGACACACCGGTTTATCTTGTTAATGCTTTCCAGGCGGGTGCTGTATAAAAATAGACGTAAAGTCTCTTAAGGTAATGTTAACCACAGGCTTTTTACTTCACTTAAAAATTCAAAAATTTTTATTTATTTATTTTTTTACTTAGAAATTTACACCCGCTAAATAGGCTAACCCAAATAAGGTTGCCCTACAAATTAACGTCACAGTTCTATACATTCCGCATTAACACATTGTTCTTTCAGACTTTTTGTGTATAAAAGTATTAATAGTGTAATAGCCTTAGGTACTATATGTATTTTTATTGTCATAAATTTAATAAACATTTAAGAAATGTGTATTAACCTTTCCTTTAAAACCCTTGCAAAATCATTCAAAATCTATCCGCTGGCGATGGTGTCATTGTAATATTTGCATAGTGAAATGTGACCTACCCACTTTTCCAGCAGCCTTGATTTGGGAATTACTTTTCCCATTCATTTTCCTCATAGGGATTTACAAAAAAAATAAAATAATAATAATAAAAAATTTATTTATTTAAGAGTTTTAAGCCATGAAGCAATCAACTTCGGGGTGATTTGAAGCAAAAAACAAAACAAAAAAAGAGTATTACAAACTGTAATCCCATGAAGCATTGCAAATAGGTAATTAAATAAAAAACGATGCAGAAATATTGAACTATTTTATAACTATACTGCAAAATATGCATATAAATATTTTAAGTCATGTCATGCATATGAAAACTGACTGATTGCTGAATTCAGAGCCGCCCACTAGCATTCTACTCTTTCTATTTTTACAATATCTTTCAATGGCAGAAAAAGTAAGAGTAGTACACTTTTATGCATTTCCAAATTCAGCATATGTCATTTGTTATGCTTTATGGGAGTGGATGGGCATGTGAGTTATTTTGGCACAATTAGCTTGTTGTGATTTTCTGAATGGTGGAGATTTCTTTGCTGAATTATGGGTAATGTATTTTTTCCACAGTTAAACGTGATTATTAAAATAAGTTGAAATATTGCAGGCTGACGGCTTCAGCAAAAGCAAATACCATCGATTAACCTCATAGCTCACAGTAGATCTGTCCTTATAGGATTACAAATTATCATTAAAATTAATTCCCATATGGAGAAAATGAATGGGAATTTTACTTTGTGAAACCTGACCGTTGCACTCTAATCTGTGTAATGTGTAATCTGTGTAAACATAACTGTTATAAATTGTGAGTGCAAATTCCCATAATTGGGAAGTCTTTCTCTCTCTCTCTCTCTCTCCACACCTTCTCTTGCTTCACTCCTCCCTCTATCTATATTTGGATTTACTTAAGATATTTATATTTGGATATTAGATAAACACATAAATATCTTCATAAAAAATTATATCTTTATATATCCGGATGTATTGAAGGGTTAACTTTGTAAACTATCATTTTATCTAATACTGTTGACTTCACTACTGTTTTCAGTATTCAACTGACAGTGTTTTATAGGAAAATGTATATTTCTTAATAAAAGGAGTCAGATATTTTATCTTCCTTTTTTTTGTTGCTGGTACTATTGTCAGTTCAATTCAGCAGCAAGCAAATTGGGCTTAAGTATTTAAAAGCCCACCAACAATGCCTGCAGCAAAAGTCCAAGACCAACTAACCCCATTATACACAATGTGAAAAAACAGTGTTAAGAAGCAATCCATTGTTTATGATATTTAATCAATCTGTCTTCACAGCTTGCACTGAAAGGATCCAGTTACATTGGGCTTCTGGAGAGACACAATTTACACACCTTCAATGTTGGACAGATTGTGGACAGCCTACAGTAAGATGATGATCAGAAATAGAAACTGACAGTATTTGAAGGAATTTTCAAACAGTTTTCAAAACCATCCTCCTTTCATTTTTGTAGGAAAGAAGGCATTGAGGTGCGCATTGTCAAAAGAGGAGAGTATGATGAGGACACAGTACGATGGGCCGATGCCATCATCTCTGCTGGAGGTAAAGCTCAGGTTTTGCCTTTTTATGCTTGATAGTTTTAACTGTGCACCAGTTGACACATGAGAAATTTCATGAACTTATTTTCTCTTTCGGTAAATTCTAATAGACTTGTTTATTTTTTAGGTGATGGCACCATGCTACTAGTTGCCAGTAAAGTGTATGATAAGAACAAACCTGTATTGGGGGTCAATACAGACCCAGAAAGGTAATAAAAAAATATCCTATCATAAGTTTGTTTCTTATTTGTTTTATAAATATATAATGTAGCTGTGTTTTTGTATATAAAGGTCAGAAGGTCACCTGTGTTTACCTGTGCACTATACACATGCCTTTTCTGAGGCCTTACAGAAACTCAGGAAGGGTGAGTTCAGGTGGGTACCTCTTGTTTACTGTTGCTTACGCTCGACAGTAATCCAATTTGCACTCAGCTGTTTTCTTCCACACCTCTTGCAGAAGTACTCAGCAAAAGTACTTCTAGTTCAAAAAGTTTTTGTACAAGTGAGCAATTCTTAATAAAAAGAAGTATGATATAGACTATGTACCCCACAGGAAAGCTAATGTTACTAGCTAATAACTGCTTCTTATGGGACAAGGATTGGTCTTCTTCTCGGGGAAAGCCTGTAGCTTAGAAAGCCAAATCTTCCATTAAGCCGTATTCAAAGCTAGGGAGGTTTTTTTGTTTGCATGTCAACTAAAAAATGTGTCCACTAAGAATTATAAGTTATATCAGTTCTGATGATTAGCACCTGACATAAAAATCCACCCTAACCAATTCTATAAAATGATTAAATGTTTATCCTTTAATCATAAATGACTGTAATTGATCCAGCCTTACCATTGTGGAGAAAAGTAACAGGCAACATTTGACCGTTTAAGTGCTGCTATTTAGCAAGATTGAACCTGACCGATATGATGCCACTTTAGAGCTGCTAAACCCCGCCTGTTTTTTTGGGGTGCCCTTTTTTTATTCTTATCATCATTCTACCTGCTTTTTTTTGTTTCTATGATGTACCCCCTCTCTATTTTTTCTTTCTGTTTTTTAAAAAGTAAATGTCTCCGTTAGGTGGCAGTGGCGTCAGCGTATCCGTATGTACTTGGAGGGCACCGGGATCAACCCGACTCCAGTGGACCTGCATGAGCTGCAGCTGAGCCTCGAGCAGCACAGCAAGGCGCACCGCATCACCACAGAAACTCAGAGCAGTACGAATCATGTTGTACACTTTGCTATCTCAAAAGAACTTTCCTCTATGCCGCTCTCTTGCTTCACTCCTCCCTCTATCTATATTTGGATTTACTTAAGATATTTATATTTGGATATTAGATAAACACATAAATATCTTCATAAAAAATTATATCTTTATATATCCGGATGTATTGAAGGGTTAACTTTGTAAACTATCATTTTATCTAATACTGTTGACTTCACTACTGTTTTCAGTATTCAACTGACAGTGTTTTATAGGAAAATGTATATTTCTTAATAAAAGGAGTCAGATATTTTATCTTCCTTTTTTTTGTTGCTGGTACTATTGTCAGTTCAATTCAGCAGCAAGCAAATTGGGCTTAAGTATTTAAAAGCCCACCAACAATGCCTGCAGCAAAAGTCCAAGACCAACTAACCCCATTATACACAATGTGAAAAAACAGTGTTAAGAAGCAATCCATTGTTTATGATATTTAATCAATCTGTCTTCACAGCTTGCACTGAAAGGATCCAGTTACATTGGGCTTCTGGAGAGACACAATTTACACACCTTCAATGTTGGACAGATTGTGGACAGCCTACAGTAAGATGATGATCAGAAATGGAAACTCTGACAGTATTTGAAGTCATTTTTAAACAATTTTCAAAACGGTCCTTTTATTTTTGTAGGAAAAAAGGGATTGAGGTGCGCATTGTCAAAAGAGGCGAGTATGATGAGGACACAGTACGATGGGCCGATGCCATCATCTCTGCTGGAGGTAAAGCTCAGGTTTTGCCTTTTTATGCTTGATAGTTTTAACTGTGCACCAGTTGACACATGAGAAATTTCATGAACTTATTTTCTCTTTCGGTAAATTCTAATAGACTTGTTTATTTTTTAGGTGATGGCACCATGCTACTAGTTGCCAGTAAAGTGTATGATAAGAACAAACCTGTATTGGGGGTCAATACAGACCCAGAAAGGTAATAAAAAAATATCCTATCATAAGTTTGTTTCTTATTTGTTTTATAAATATATAATGTAGCTGTGTTTTTGTATATAAAGGTCAGAAGGTCACCTGTGTTTACCTGTGCACTATACACATGCCTTTTCTGAGGCCTTACAGAAACTCAGGAAGGGTGAGTTCAGGTGGGTACCTCTTGTTTACTGTTGCTTACGCTCGACAGTAATCCAATTTGCACTCAGCTGTTTTCTTCCACACCTCTTGCAGAAGTACTCAGCAAAAGTACTTCTAGTTCAAAAAGTTTTTGTACAAGTGAGCAATTCTTAATAAAAAGAAGTATGATATAGACTATGTACCCCACAGGAAAGCTAATGTTACTAGCTAATAACTGCTTCTTATGGGACAAGGATTGGTCTTCTTCTCGGGGAAAGCCTGTAGCTTAGAAAGCCAAATCTTCCATTAAGCCGTATTCAAAGCTAGGGAGGTTTTTTTGTTTGCATGTCAACTAAAAAATGTGTCCACTAAGAATTATAAGTTATATCAGTTCTGATGATTAGCACCTGACATAAAAATCCACCCTAACCAATTCTATAAAATGATTAAATGTTTATCCTTTAATCATAAATGACTGTAATTGATCCAGCCTTACCATTGTGGAGAAAAGTAACAGGCAACATTTGACCGTTTAAGTGCTGCTATTTAGCAAGATTGAACCTGACCGATATGATGCCACTTTAGAGCTGCTAAACCCCGCCTGTTTTTTTGGGGTGCCCTTTTTTTATTCTTATCATCATTCTACCTGCTTTTTTTTGTTTCTATGATGTACCCCCTCTCTATTTTTTCTTTCTGTTTTTTAAAAAGTAAATGTCTCCGTTAGGTGGCAGTGGCGTCAGCGTATCCGTATGTACTTGGAGGGCACCGGGATCAACCCGACTCCAGTGGACCTGCATGAGCTGCAGCTGAGCCTCGAGCAGCACAGCAAGGCGCACCGCATCACCACAGAAACTCAGAGCAGTACGAATCATGTTGTACACTTTGCTATCTCAAAAGAACTTTCCTCTATGCCGCACTTCTAATTTTTGCAAAATACTGTCAAGAAATTTCCAGGTTCTATTTCACAGCAAAATCAAAAAGGAAAGGATTATTTTATTACTGTATTACAGTAATGAGAATGAGCTATTTTTTGCAGTGCAATAACGAGACATTTTGAAAAGGAAATAAAAATAAATGAATATATATTATATATAATTACATTAATTATAAAATATTATAAATTAAATATTAAATTAAATATAAAAAATAATTAAATATGCTGTGCTGATTTTCATTACTGTATTCAGTAATTATTCAATGAAATAATTTGATTTTTTTGTGCACATGTGGTTATATTTTGTACAAATATAATGAAATATTAAATTAACAGACTGAAAAATTGGCTTAATTTTTTTATTTAAAAAATCATTATCATTTCTGTTTTATTTTCTGTTTAATTCAATGTCTTAATTTCATTAGTTTTAGTTTTCTTCAGAGTTAGATTTTTATTATTTTGTCTACTGGCATTTTCTTGTTTAATGCAGGTGACTTGTTTCATAATAGTTTTATAATATAGCATGTATTAAATTTTTTTTGGTTTGTTTTTTACTTCATTCTAGAGTTATTTCCCCAGTTTTGTATTTTTATTTCAGTTAAGGAAAAGGTGTGTGTATGCGGTAATAACACTCCACCCTGATTTTATTACTTTGTAAGAAGATTTTGCTCTGAACACATTTGTGTCATCTTTGTGTTGTATAGAAAAAATCGTTCCAGGAGGCACAAAGATAACAACGCTATCATATTTCTGTGACAGGTAGGACACACGACAGTCCTGAAAGGCCTCACCTACTCCCTGTCCGAGGGCTCAATGAGATCTTCATTGGGGAGTCCCTGTCGTCCAGGTATTTATCCCTGCCCATCATTCTGTATATAAAGAACCAGTCGCCACCCATGAACACTGCTTTTCATCAAGCACTTTTCCTCCTTCCCTCCATGCGTCCCCCATCTCCCCTTACTTGTGGATTTCTGTTTGCCACAGGTTGAAGTATAAATCCTTCAAACCCCATCTTAACCTCTCACTTCATAGGGCTTCATACTACGAAATCTCCATCGATGACGGGCCGTGGGAGAAGCAGAAGAGCTCAGGGCTTAGCATTTGCACTGGAACTGGATCGAAAGCCTGGTGAGTCAGAGCGGTGCTTTACTGAAGTGATCTTACAACATTTCGTAAAATGTCAAGAGATGTAAGAGTTACCAAATAATTTTTGTTCCTTCATCCAGGTCCTACAATATTAATAAACTCGTGGAGCAGGCAGTGGAGGATGTCCTTAGAATAGGTTAGAAACTCAATATATTTAACTAAGTTAAACATATTCTCCATTACATATGATCTATGACTGAACAGTTTATAATCGTCTGCCGCTACAAGCATGATCTTTATCTTTTCTGTATCTTAGGTAAATTAAAAACGGGTTTGGATGTTCCTCTAAATCAGGAGTTCATTGAGAGTGGTGAGTTCAAAGTACTTTTTTGTTTTTGTTTGTACAAGTATAAACAATAGTGTCAAATTAACTTTTTTAAAATCCTGTTTAAATGTATACAATTAAAATTAATATTCTGCGATTTTAATAACTGCTTATTTTTATGCTCCGTGACTGAAATATATCATTTGTATTTTAAAATGACATTTAAAAAAAAAATTTAATTTGTAAAATTAATAATCTGCAATTTAAATAAATGGCTCCTATTTTGTGTTCAGTGACTGAAATATATAATTTGTATTTTAAAATGACTTTTCATCATTGTTGTAATGGTTTAAATGTATAAAATTAACATTCTGCACATTAAATAATTGGTGTCTCTTTTTGTGTTCAGTGACTGAAACATACAATGAGTCGCTGATCTTTGGCCCAGAGGAGGACAAACTTTTCTTCAGTATAAGGGAGCCGATAGTCAACAGAGTATTTTCCAATAGCAGACAAAGAGGTTTTGCCAAAAAGTGAGTTCTATCTTCTCACAACTGTTTGGTAAATGATTGAATAAGTATTAATAATGTCATATTAATCTTGGTTTACAAAAACATTTTTAACATTTCAAATTGTATAAATTAATATGAATGTTCTGTGAACAAACTTGAACGTTTTGAATCATAAATGCTGTCAAATATTTGTTTATATTGTTCGTTCATAATACCTAATGCATTAACTGTTTCTCCATGTTTTTGACTAAACAAGACTGCAAAACATTTAAAAAAAATGAAAACATGCAGTGCTTGTGCTCATATTCTTGTTTTCGGTAGGGTTTGTGTCCGCTCAAGGTGCTGGGATGCCTGCATGGTGGTGGATGGTGGGACATCCTTCGAGTTTAATGATGGTGCCATTGCTACAATCAGCTTAAATGAGGAGGACCTGTTGCGAACTGTCATTCTTGATTAAATCCTTTTGATACATCACTCTTTATTTATTGAGGACTGAATAATTGTCTTTTAAGCCAGACTTTGAGATGGAACAGCAAGTTTTAAGGGAGGAAGGGGTTTGCAGATGAAATGAACATTTATAGTTATAGGTTGTACTGGTATATATATATCAGGATTTCACATTTCTGTAGTCTGTGCTTAAATGAACCTCTGGGTTGCAGCCTTCAGAAATAAACACCAGCATTATATTGTCACATCACTACATCAGCCGTCTGTTTTAGAAATGTGATGGATGCAGATGTTTAAGCGCATGTACTCTTAAAGTTATTGAGGACTGAATAATTGTCTTTTAAGCCAGACTTTGAGATGGAACAGCAAGTTTTAAGGGAGGAAGGGGTTTGCAGATGAAATGAACATTTATAGTTATAGGTTGTACTGGTATATATATATCAGGATTTCACATTTCTGTAGTCTGTGCTTAAATGAACCTCTGGGTTGCAGCCTTCAGAAATAAACACCAGCATTATATTGTCACATCACTACATCAGCCGTCTGTTTTAGAAATGTGATGGATGCAGATGTTTAAGCGCATGTACTTAAAGTTAATTAACTTTTTTTAAATACTGTTGTGCCAAACATGCACAGAAGTATTTTGTAAATGTAGAAATAAAATATTTCTGTAACGGCAACCTGAAAAATACTTTATATTTGAATGTTTTTGAAGTACACAATAGGGCAAAAGTTTGGATGTGGTGTGAAACTCTCAGGTCACTGGCTTAAAACACGGCAGAAATTTGTTAAACCACATTTTCAGGACCCTTGGTGCTTTAAAATATCAGAGTTCTTTATTTTGTAACATTGAAATTTGTTTGGAGTAGCAATGTAAAGAACATGGAAATAGAAAAACTTACAAGGGGATGGCTTTAAATAAAAAGCAATACGTTTATTTACAATTCAGACAGTGTAAACAATTAATAAAAATACGTCTAGCAACAGCCAAAGTTGTACAAAATTCAAGTTTACCAACATTAAAACTGATCCGAAAAACGGAAGAGATTCACAATATTTTCTCTGCTCTGAAAGCACCCGTTTTAATACTTCTATATAGTAAAACTATTTGGAAACATTTTAAGATTACCATAAAACCATTGTCTAAACTAGATAATCCTAGAGTAAAACTGGAAATGTACTTGATCATGGCAGGAAAACAGATCTTGAGTGACAAACAGAACCTACCATTATATTCTAGATTTCACCTGAAGCAATAAACATCTAGTGAAACTCATTTTCAAAATTATAGCTATTGGTACCAAAACACTAAGTCACTCTTCATCTTTTATTTTGTGATAAACCATATGATCTTTGCTGCAACATAAGAACGCCACTCAATTCAAGATTGTCAGGACCTCCAACACAATTGTCATCTTCACTAAAATTAAAACTGTAACAATATAAAACGAGGACTTACCAGTGATGTTAAAGACATTTTTTAAAATCACAAATAATTCTAATAGGGCACAATTAAGAGAGATATGGACTATTATAAAAGCTATTTTACAACTTGGTTTACCCTGTAATCATCCTGGATTAAAAACATCAGTGTTTGTACACAAGTCGACAGTGCATTCCCCAAAGTGTGCGATCCTTTCTTGATGCCGAGGTGGGACGTGCCACAGTGGAGAAAGGCTGTGTGTTGATCTGTATGTGCGGTAGACCTTTACAAAGAATGGGCAGGTAGCTGTCCTGTATGAGCCCGAAGACCTCCAGGGTCTGCAAATTTAGAAACTTTTCAAAGTCACTGTAAAGAAAAAGAGAAGGAATATTTAGTGTTTGTAAGCAGAGACTGTACTCGAACAAAAAAAATGCTCGTCTTTTCTTTCTGAATTCAACAAATCTCTTACATGAGTGCAGCTGGGTGGATCTGATAACAGCGGCTCAGTGCCAGATGTCTCAAGGAGGAAAGTTGCTGCAGGACTGGGAAACTGTCTGTTGTCACAAGCACGCTATCACTGTAATGATAAAGCACATAACCGAATGTGAACCTCCAGCTGTTTGCTATTAGGCATCTGATCCAAGATCATCTTTCCAAATTATGAACGCACCTCAAATCTAGATTTGTAAGGTTCAGACATCGTTTTACTACAGCTTTAACGTCTGAAACACACACACAAAAAAAGCATAAATTGTTGTTGCATGAAATGGTTACAAATGCATTTACATAACGCTGAACTCCTTGCTTTCCTTACCTTCCATGGTGAGGTTTTGTCTGTAACCACTGATGTTCAGATGAGAGATGCTGGAGGGAGTGTTGTTAGCAATGGCTTGAACATGGAGATTATTGAAGTCACACCATGACACATTCATTTCTTCAATTCTGGGGAGAGAAAGAAAATGATGGGTTTTAAAAGGGGCCATATTTTTTATATAATTTTCTTTGAACTTTAGAGGTAATATGCTTGATGTACTTTGAAAAGATACGTCTCACTTTTTATTATGTGAATGTATGGCGACCCATACTCAGAATTTGTGCTCTGCATTTAACCTATCTAAGCACACATACACAGTAGTGAACACACACACGTGAACACACACCCGGAGCAGTGGGCAGCTATATTGCTGCGGCGCCCGTGGAGCAGTTGGGGGTTCGGTGCCTGTCTCAAGGGTCTCACCTCAGTCGTGGAATTGAGGGTGGAAGAGAGCGCTGGTTATTCACTCCCCCCACCGACAATTCCTGCCGGACCTGAGACTCGAACCCACAACCTTTGGGTTACAAGTCACTCTCTAACCTTTAGGCCATGACTGCCCCATGTGTCTTTGACTACCATGTACTCATGTCAAATCAGTACAAATTTCAGTACAATGTACTTGTGTTCATGTTGTATTGTAAAACACTTTTGCTGCTATTGAGGTGGGATGTATTTACAGAAATTAAGTACATGTAACTGCATGCAGATATTTTAAAATAAAAGTAGTGTAAAAACATACACAATAAGTGAACTGCATCAAATGCTTAATTTGAAATGTGACTACACAGTATTTAAAGGCACATAATGACTGCAAAAACAACTCATTCTGACATTTCTGATGATGAATCCATGCTCATCAAGCATAATAATTAAGAAATTATTTGTCTTCGGATGTACACTAACATTTAAAAGTTGGTAAGATTTTGTGCTTTTGAAAGTCTCGAATACCCATCAAGGCTGCACTTATTTGATCAAATGCAGTAAAATTGTAAAATATTATTATAATTAAAAAGAACTGAGTTTAAAAATATTTTAATCATATTTTAAAATGAAATTTATTTTTATGATTGCAAAGCTGAATTTTCAGCAACCATTACAGTAGCCTTCAGCACCACATGATCCTTCAGAAATCATTCTAATATGTTGATTTGGTGCTCAAGAAACATTGCTTATCATCAAGGTTCCAAACAGTCATGCTGCTTAATATTTCTGTGGAAACAGTGAAACATTTTCCTCAGGACCACACATTTTTGATTTTTTGGTATACAAGTTAACCTTACCGAGTGCAGGATTTCAGCATCTCAGCCAGCGATTCAGGGGAAAAGCCTGAACAGCCACACAAATTCAGTCGGACAATTTCAGTATTTTGAGCCAGAGAACTGCAAGACAGCAAAATATAGGTTCAAGGTCTTCATATGTTCATATTTAAATTTGCAAAAAAAAATATATGCAGTTAAATCTGCAGTTTTACATGTCAATGATTCTAAATGTCACCAGTGGCTAATAACACTACAAAGATAACTGCAATTATTTCTCCATAAAATGCATAAATAGAAATAAATTTGACTGTTTGGCAGACCATGTGTGAGATCTACTTGTTAGATTGACAGAGCCCAGGAAAACTGGCAACAGCAAGAATAGTTTTCTCTAGTGGTCGGCCGATAAGTTTTTCTGTTTGGCCAACGCGTTTGAGGCGGGACTTCTATTTTGACAGCGCTGAGAGCGGCAGCGCACACAGTGTTCACATTCTCCCTGTTCGCTGTCGTCGTTAACAGTTCCATCTAATACGGACAGAAGTCCGTCTAATAATCAGAAAGAACTGTTAAACAAATAAATTAAAATGTATACAAAAAAAAGTATTATAACGATTGCTTTTATATTATTAGTAATAGAAAGGCAAATATTATACTTTCTCGTTTTCCGTCAGCATTCAGCAAATACGCATTTATATCATTTAAACAAATCTTTGAATGACTAATGAACATTTCATTTCAAAAAACGAATCCAGCTGTGAGATCTTATGAAGTGTGCATGTGTATCCTGCATGATCGCGTGTTCTCTGCGTCACGGTCGATCCGTGAGAATTGAATACGGACAGGAGGAGAGTTCAGCTTCACTAGGCCTAGGGATGTAACGATTCACTCAACTCACGATTCGATTCGACTCACGATTTTGATTTCACGATTCGATTCGATTCACGATTTTTTTTTATTATTATTTTTTTACAAAATGAGATTTAAGACAAATTATAAATTAAATGTGTTCTTTTATTATTGCTTGGACAAAATGCTGCACATTTCTTTGTGAAATTAAAATATAACACTATAATAATATACTAATAAAGCACTTGCATATTATTGCTCTTTTGTTGGTTTTGATTGCTTCTATTGTCCTCATTTGTAAGTTGCTTTGGATAAAAGTGTATGCCAAATAACAAAATTTAAATATAATGTAAATGTAAATAACAAAACTAAATTGAAATTTTAAAACAAGCCCCAAATCAAATAAATAAGTAACACAAATAAAATAAATCTCTTCATATAAACAAACTAAGGCTTTGTCTGTGCTCTTTCCATTTAAAATTAGAGATTAAAATTAATCATGATCCAAACAAAGATGCTGCATACATGCAACATGAGCAGTTTTTAATCTAAATTGGATTGTATAATTTTTTTATACAAAGATAAAGATTATGCACCCCCTCTTTGAAGTCGCTACCTGATTGCCTGATCCCGACCCCACCCCTAAAGTCGCTACCTGATTGCCTAATCCTAACCCCTCCCCCACACCTACTCCTAAACCTACCAATACTAGGGGATGCATAATCTGGCAGGTTGCAGAATTCGGCACAACACCGGCACCTCCGAAATCGTTCGTGCTGACCTATAGCATGCATATGATATATTCCATGAACAATTTTCTATTATGAGCACGCTAGCCATACATCTACATTTGAAATAACGAACTTGAGCGTGCAAAAAACGCGACATGTGAACGGCCCCTTAGGCTGCTGTCACAAGACCGAATGCACGGATACATATGCGTTTTCTTTCTCAACTATTTACATTTACTTAAGACAAAACCGACTGCTTACGAGGATACTCACCAGGACGGCCATTTTGACATCATTTTGTGTGTATTTGGTTGCTTAAACTCAACAAACTTCGAAAAATAACTCAATATGACACTCGCGAGGCGGCTTTACGCAGGGGCGCCGCTAAGGGGGGGAAAGTTAGGATTATTCTAAGGGCCGAAAATCTACAAATTCACACTCTGATTACATAGAGCAGCAGCAGGAAGCGCGTGAGGTTATCATGGCAACCAGATACACTACAGGCGAATTACGGCTGCGCTTCTATTTTGCCACACTAAATTTAGCAATAAACACGTTGAAAATAATACGCAATAAACATGTCTGTCAAAATGATCTCAAAGGAGGCTTTTATTAAGCAAATCAAGGAGTGAATTACTCATCCACTGTTTAAAAAAGGCTCACAATTATCTACAGTGTATGAAGCTAAAGGTTTTTGGGTTAAGGTTCATAATGTAGAATATTTTTAACATTGTATGCTGTATGTGCATAGGTAGCTAGCAAACAAGGAATACAGCTGTTAAGCTAGTCACATTTAGCGGAGTAAGATCATGATTGAGAAACTGCTGGAAATGCTGCTATGGGGTATTCTATTTATTATTTTAAGGTTTTTTTGTTTGCCCCAGTGAAGCATTTCTATTAATATAACTGATTAAGTAGTCAAACTCATTCCATATCAGCAGAATAGTGTGGTACAGAAAGTCTATGTCCATAGAACAGGTTCTGAATGAATTATGTTACTGATACCTAATGGTCAAAAGCAATAGCAAAAGTAGGCTAATAGGTCAATATTATTAAATTGCAGACAACGATTTTGAATAGCTAGGTTGGCTTGTACACTATATTGCCAAAAGTATTGGGTCACACCTTTAAAAAGGTCAATTGTAAAGAATCTCTGTACTTTTTTAACACAATTACAATTTGCAACTTTACAGATCTTCTTTATGCACCAAGAGCTTGTAACACTCCAAAGAGAAAGGAAAACTTGAAATCGCATCATATGACCCCTTTAATTCATTTTCAAATGATTTCAAATTTCTTAAATATTAATTAAAATAAATAAAATTATATTGGCTTTAGGCTATATCGGCCATCGGCCACCCTGCTATCCAAGATATCGGCATCGGCTGTCAAAAAAACAATATCGGTCGACCACTAGTTTTCTCCATGTCTTTTAACACAAACACTAAATGCCATTTGATTTGTTGTGATTAAAACCCCTTTTGATTGGTAAATATGTGCAGCTAACAACAAAAAAAAAATACAGTTACACGCTGTAGAGTGTAAAATGTCTTTTAGACTATCACTTACTGAATTATGCTATCAGAGAGCACCAGTCCTTCGAGACTGAGATTCTGTAGATGTTTGCAGCGTGACAGGATGTCTTCGAGAACAGACGTCTCCACTGTGCAGTTTGATAAATCCAGATGTTGGACACGAAGTTTCCTGTAATTCAAAATGCACTAAATTTACAAATGTAAGACGCCAACAACAGCAGCACTTACACAACATAACTTTATCGTGGCACTGTGAAAACACGCATTACTCACTGGGCACTTTTAAAGCTGGATTGAACGATGCAGGTGTGTGGACAGCGCAGCCTCAAGGCTCCAGCTGAGAGAACCTGCCCAAGCTCAGCATCTAACTGAGCCTTTCCCACCAGGTCCACACTGTGCCACAGAGATTCATCAAACCTACAGATGCACAATTTTGACTATTATTATTTGCATCACAGGTGATCAGTGGTCTTCCAAACTTCCAACTTTGTAAGAAAAGTCTATGAATAACTTACGCTAAACAATGCCAGTGCTTGCAGACCCGTGATGTCCGGAGGAGATCTTGCAGTGAGAGACGAGACAGGATTCCCAGCAATAGCTCATCAGGCAGACTGTCCAAACACAAGCCTGCTGAGGGACAAACAAGTTAACAAATCAGACTCTCTACTGCCCATACAAGGCCATGTTATCTCTTATAAGCAATTATAATTCCAACTATTAACCAATAAATGTCAACTAAATTATCTGGAGAAACAGTAAGTGGCCACCAAAGTGGAAGTTTACAAGGTATTGCTAAGTTGCTTGTTCATGCATCTATGTTCCATGTTCCCTTTATAGCTTTTACACACACAAAATATATATTTCCAATCAGATATACAGTACTGCATTAAATCTGTAAAGCTTTACCTATGAAATAAGCAGAAAAATCTATTACTTTAATAAGCTTCACAGAAACTTTAGATAAAAAAAAAAAAATCTGTTTTAAAAATGTAGATTTTTGTTTTGTATCATATTTGATGCATCAGGCTTTTATGGCTCATACAGTTTAATATAGTTAGAAAATGGATCTCACATTTGAATTATATTCAGAGGCCCAAAATAAATCAAAACAAAATTATGCAATTTGGTGCAGATGTTATGTTGCCAAAAAGTATGTTATGTAAAATTCTTTTTTATAAAAGACTACTTGCATAAAATACATATATAGTAACAAATGATATTTCTATCTTCCAATAATATGACATTTTGAAGCTTAGTTTTATGATCAAAGCTCTGTAGTTTTTATTGTGGGGGCAAAACAAATAATGCAATACAATGCAATGATAATTGAGAGATGTAGAAATAAACTGTTCTCAAAAGCCTGGTGTATCATATTTGCATATTAAAATTATATTTCTGAAAAATTATGTATGGATAAGTAAACCAAAGTTGCTTCAGACTATTAAATGTTGACATCTTTTTGAAATAATAATAATAATAAGAGTTGTGTTTACTTAAAATAAATAATTAAATTATAGATAAATAATTATTTTCAAATTGTACAGCAATAAGACAAAACCTGAAGGTGGACATTTTTACAATTACACAAAAACACAATTTTTCTTGCAAAAAAAAAAGTATGAACCAATAATCGGAGGGTAGAAGGCATGTAGTAGATTATGTACAACAGGTTTTTCAGCAAAACTGAGATCATGATAGAAATGCATGCATCAAACATAATACAGAAGGCTTTACGGGGTTCAGTTTCTCAAGCCACAAACCTGACGATTCTCTTCTTTTCCTGGGACGTCTGGCAAGAACAAATGCGTTTTCTTCATTTTCTTTCCCTTTTGCAGAAGTCAGGATCTTTTTGTGTGGGGGTGACCACTGCTGGATGAGCTCGTTCGGAGTGTTCTCGGTGTCTAGACCCCCACTGCAGGAGGGCCGCTTTTTCCATTTACTCCTCTGAGGCCTGCACAGGGATCCCTCCAAATTCTCACTCAGTTCTTTAAACGGTCTACATAAAAACAAGAAAAACGTTAAGCAAGAGCAACACCACCATTGCGTGTTGTTATAAGGATATACAAAGGTATAACAGCAGAAAGCAATATGAAACAATAACCGCGATCTCCCAAACCTAAGGTTAAACAGTCCTCATTAAATAAGTTCAACCTAAAACAATCTTTAAAAAAGCATAACTTCTTACTACACGATATGCAATATCTAATAACACATTGACAACAACCGTTTTTGATTGTTTCTATACTGTAAACTGCAAGCTCACTTCATAAGTT
This sequence comes from Sinocyclocheilus rhinocerous, assembly GCF_001515625.1. Classification (NCBI taxonomy): domain Eukaryota; kingdom Metazoa; phylum Chordata; class Actinopteri; order Cypriniformes; family Cyprinidae; genus Sinocyclocheilus; species Sinocyclocheilus rhinocerous. The sequence continues at coordinate 907,725 of NW_015655991.1, read as the reverse complement.
CTGTGATGCCCGCCATTTGTCGCGAGCTACCTCTACACCAAAAATAGCCTCCATACTAACTTATGTTTCCGAAAAACTAAACTATATATTAACTAATGACACCATTAAAAAGATTTACGGAACTTGCAAAATTTAGATTTGCTTAAATAAATACATGATTAGTGAAAAAAATCGTTCTCGCGCGTCACAAACACGAACTATGGCGCGCGCCAACAGCACATTCGACTAAATGCATTTTAAAAAAAGCGTCCTGCAGGTCTATGCACAACCGATCTAAACTCATGTTTTAACAAGTAAGTTTATTATTGTCCTCAGTGTTTTTTATAATACATCAACAAGTTATAGAACTTACAAAATGCACCAAAGTGGAGGGAGAATCCAAAGGCAACGTTAGTAGCCTGACTTATACAGAAAAACACTCACATCAATTAATTTTAGGAAAACACGCGCAATGTAAACAAACAATACTTGAGGTTTAGTAAATAAAAAGAGACTATTACCGTTCGCTTGACATCCTGACTTTGCACTGTTATTAGAAGTATTCACTTCTGCAAACTTTCAGATGCAGCAAGGCTTCTCTTGTCCTGCGCGCAGGCTGGCGGCGCATTTAAACCTGCCTCTGGACCGCCTGTTCTGCTGCGATGCCATTGGTTCCAATGTAGGTCGACGGAAGTGATGCATGCCAAGGAGGAATTGCTGACCTAGCCACAGTAGGAGCAATATGTATATTACTTAGTGATGCATTTCTGACAAAGTTTACCGAGGAGTATCGACTTACCGCCCTCTACTGTGGAGGACTAAACACCATATGACTCTACAGTACACACATCAAAACATGGAGTCATGCAAAAAGACATGCAAAAATTAAGTCACTTTCATCCCAAACGTAAAATTCAAAACGCATTCTAATTAAAAAAATGTACTTGATGCACCAAACCATACAATACATGCAGGCCTAAACATTTATTTACCAGTAAAATAATGGTTGACATTACTTGGAAAGACTTTCAAGGTGTATTTTATAACAGATAAAATACAATCATGCCTCAAACATGATTTTTGTAGCTGCTGTGCTAAGAAGTGGGTAACTAAATAGACCAATTTCTGTGTTTGCAAAAAGTGATGACGTTTTTTTATGGGCGGTGCCTATCGGGTGGCAGAAAATGACAGTTTTAAAGTAGCAGTCGATGGAAACCATGGAATAAAAGAATAAAAAAGTTATTTCGAGTTTATATTTCAAAATTCTGACTTTTTATTTTTTTTGCAATTCCGAAATTATATCTCACAATTATGATTAAAAAAATCAACTCATCATTCTCTTTTTTCCCCCTCGACTCAGAATCATGAGTTTATTTTTAAATGCCACACTTTTGTCTTTTTCTCCCTCAGAATTGACAAACTCGCAATTGTTGAGTTAAATCAAGTTATAAAGTCTGAACTAGGAGATATAATTTAGCATTTGCAAGAAAAAAAGTCAGAATTGTGAGATAAAATAGGTAAATATTATATCAAATGTTTTAGGTTTAAATAATAGGCTATGCTGTAACTGTAGGGCTACTACATTATGTCCCCTATGAACTGCATATGTGAATATTATGTAGACCTATTGTTAAATGATATATTATATATTAATATAAATCTAATTTATGCTTTAAAAGGAGGGTAATCATAGCAGGTTTCATCCATAGTCTGTCTGTCTAAAAGTCTGCGTTTAGCTTCAAATGGATTCTTTTGATGACAGTATTCTATAAAAATTTATTTGCATTCCGATTCTGACATCTAAAGGCACTACAATAAATTTTTTTTTCTTATTCCATGGATTTTTACCTGTTTCCCTCCACTTGATACCAGTGTTTTTCTGCCACCACAATGCAAGTACAAGTGACGTCTACTGCAAATTGGTCTATTGCAAAAAGAATCCAAGTAGTCCTTATATAGCAACTTGTTACCAACTCAGAGAGAGAGAGAGAAATACATTATCCATGCACTTTGCCGCAGTAGTGTAATCCTTAGAGTTTGCTGCCTAGAAACCTGTGGCTTTGCAGGTCTGCATGTGACATCTGCAAAGGCTTTGTTCTACTGCACCAGTCCTTCCTGCTGATAAAGCCTAAATGTAGTGCACATGTACAGTACATAAGCAAGCAAGGCTGTTTTCCATATTTGGAGTATCTGTACCAGCTGCAGAACCAGTAATGTGACCTAAAAGAAGAATTGAAAAAAGAAAAAAAAAGACATCATATAAAAATAAATAATCAACTTTGCATGCATCATTGAGACACCACAAAATCTCATTGCTAGTTTTACTTGATCTTAGTGCTGCGTTCGGCAAAATAGATCATGACATACTCATAGATCGATTACAAAACTATACAGGTATTCAAGGGAAGGCTTTAAGATGGTTTAGATCCTACCTGTCCGATCGCTACCACTTTGTTTTTTTAAACGGGGAGTCATCTCAATTAATTCCAGTGAAGTGCCACAAGGATCTGTCCTAGGTCCTCTGCTATTTTCAATATACAAGTTGCCCCTTGGTAATATTATTAGAAAATACAGGATTAGTTTCCACTATTATGCTGATGATACTCAACTATATATCTCAACAAGACCAGATGAAACTTCTAAATTATCTAAGCTAACAGAGTGTATTAAAAATGTAAAAGATTGGATGACCAATAATTTTCTCCTATTAAACTCGGATAAGACAGAGATATTACTTATTGGACCAAAAAACAGTACACAGAATCTCTTGGATTACAATTTGCAACTAGACGGATGTACAGTTACTTCCTCTACAGTCAAAAATCTGGGTGTTATATTAGATAGCAACTTGTCTTTCGAAAATCATATTTCCCCTTCGTTACTTTTAAATCATAGTTCGTTACTGAGTACGCCCACAATTTGAATTGATATTCAAACCTCTGACGGCACTTCAGTAGCCGATAACTGATAACTTCAGTAGATAGTGAAATAATGATTGCCTTGAAAAAATGGATGTACAAATTTTTTTTTAAACATTAAAATATCTATATGGCAGTATGTGTTAGTTTTGCCAGTGGTATTGAAAATGATTAGTCATCATGAAATCAAAAATGACCCTACTTACTTTTTAGTGCACATTACTAGTCTTGTGGTGAACAATTGAACATCCTGCATCTTCAGTAAACAAGCTACAGGTAGTCCAAAATGCAGTGGCTAGTCCGAATATTCGACTTTGAGATTGGGAGTCGAATCAGGGTCCTCCTATCGAAGCATCGAATTTTCGACATGCTTCTCTAATCTTTTTGTATTCTATCTATTTGTTTTCTTTTTATTTATTATTCAATTAACAAAAGCAAAAAAAAGGCCTTTAACACTAGCTTGCTCTATTCTTTTTCTATTCTATCTGTTTTCTTTTTATTTATTATTTGATTTTTAAAAACTTGCTACGTGTACTGCATTAAGCTAACTGAGACTTGTTATAGCACTTGCATATCATTACTCTTTTGTTGATTTTGATTGCTTCCATTGTCCTCATTTGTAAGTCGCTTTGGATAAAAGTCGCTTTCTGCTAAATGTCTAAAATGTAAATGTAATGTTAATAACAAATAAAACTGAGATTTTGCTAATCTAGTCTCAGGCGGTGATATACTTTGAAAACCTTGACTGCATTCTTTAAAGATCTTAGAATTAAGATAATGTCAAGAATGTTCTATTGGTCTTTCAGTGTTTGATATGCATAGAAGCGCATTCTCTCTCCTTCCCCGTTGTCCTTCTTATTTTCCTTTTTGTAGGGTCTGAACAATTTGATTTGAGCTGCTTTGGTGTAAATTTTTGGCCCAAACATACCATTGACTCTCCTGAATTCGCAACACAAACATGAGATTGATGGTTATTATTTTGCTTTTTAATAAAATCATATACTAAAATTAGAAATAATTGTCTATAAATATTGCAATCGATCCAAGAGCAAAAAACCTGTGAAAACACTGGAAATTTGAAATAAATAAAGTCTCAGAAACATCAAACTTACACTTTATATATTGGGTCCTGTATGTTTTTGTTTTCTTTTCAAAGACATTACTCAATATGCAGACAACTGGGCATAAATGTGTAAAATGACGTTTAGATTAATAAAATGGTTAACAAATAATATGACATCCAGTCGTATTTACATCTAAGTCCTATTTAGTTTTGCAATACAGTTGTAGCGCCAACTCGTTGTTGTGTACGTTACTGCAAAACTCAAATCTGATAGGTGACACACACATACCGTACTCGAAGGTAGATCTTAAGCTCTGAATGAAGAGGAGCGTTTGTCCTGCACAGCACAGGTGATCCTCTGAATTATGAAGCACTGAAGCAGTATACGATAACATTTATTTAGTAACACCATTTTTTTGTGGTAGGAAATTAAAATACGTGTTTTAATTCTTGTTTCGCTCTGCGTTTCCAGGTACAAACGAAAAACACGAGCCAAAGAAAACGACGCAAATTTGGCACCCAAGCTATGCGAAAACTACACATAAGTAAGGTAAGTCAATTTCAGTTATTTTACACGTTAGTATTTATTTTACATAATTATTTTGGATTGAATTCGTGTCGAAATCTGCTGGTTTGACTCGAAAGGAACGAAGATTCAGAGTTACCATTACCGATGCTAACACATTAACAACTCTCAGATTAAATACGGGTAGATTAAATAATCTAAAGAAACATCAGGATGATAAATGCAATCACTGCGAATACTTACAACATTTTTTTGCTGGGAAAAAGCCGTCTCCGTCCCTATTACTTCTTTAAATCCGAGTTGAATGTGTAAATTCTGCTGTGAGCCGCTCTAATGCGAGACTGCCAGTGCAATGCTGCCATCTAGCGGCGGATTTGCGCGCTGCAGGCTTTTTCACTTGATACAGTGTAAAATATGAAATACGGTATTACTGTAAATTCATAATTAATAATTAACGATTAATAAAAATGAGGAACGCTTCACGAATTTGCGTGTCATCCTTGCGCAGGGGCCATGCTAATCTTCTCTGTATCGTTCCAATTTTAGTATATGTGCTGCCGAAGCAAGCACGAACAGAGAGCTCGGACGAGGGCTAGATATACCACTGACTCCCAGCTATGTTTCTCATAGGTGGTAAGTGGATAAATTACTTATTCTGCTCACTTGTATCAAATGTGACTGTAAAACATGCTGACCTAAACCTGTAAACCTTTAAAACCAGGACATTTTAAAACCAGCAGTTTTGTGTAGGTTTAACCTACCATTCTCTGAACTGTAGATCATCTGCAATTGAGGCTCATCTCTTCTAGCTGTGATTGGACCGCTCGGTATGACGCAGAGGAGCTCTTGGTCACGTCACACACCCTCCCCCACAGACAGCGCACAACCTCCCTCTGGGACAAAGAGCGGCCGCCTTCCTCACAGAAGAGCATAAAGGGCTGAACGACCAGGAAACTCTCCTTTCAGAACAACAGAGGCCGTGAGAACACTGTGAACCTCAAAGCTCAACTCAGAACAGCCACTAGAAACATTCAGTCTGAGGTCAAGATCAATACCTGCCTCTACTCCAAAGTCATGTGCAATTTAACATCCTCATGTAGGCCTATAATGTAGTCACAAAATACTTTTTGAAGCTTAACAAAGCATTTAAAAATGTCTTTAGCTTTAGCTGAGTTACGATATATATCTTATCTATATATATTTTTTAGAATATTTCCAATAATTTGTCATTTTTCCTAACAATTTTTATCTGCAAAGCCGAATGTAGCCAGTTGTTTATCCTATAGGTTTTTATAAATAAAGCCATCAGCATGATGCCAGTGGTAGTTAGATCAAGGTGGAGAAATTACAGGTTATGTAGAATATGACCAATAATAAACAACAGGACCCACCAATCCCTGTCTAAACTTGTTTGAAAAGGTAAGGGGCCCAGAGCAATATAAAGTTAGGGTGACCTAAGAGTGAATAAATCCCCTCACTATGAAGCATTTAAGAGAGATATTATCTCCAATTATTAGAAATGTTCTTCATGCACTGAAAAAAACATCTATTTAAAATAAATGCTACTCCTGAACTTTCTATTCATCAAAGAATGGAGTAATGACTGCTGAAAATTCAGCTTTGCCATCACAGTTGGCAAATAAATATTACACAATACACAATTTTAAAATAAAATTAATAAAAGTAATTAAAAATATATATATTAAAAAAGAAAACAGTTATTTTAAAATGTAATAATAATCAAATGTAATAATATATCACAATAGTCCTGTTTTTAATGTATTTTTGCCTTAGTTTAAGTATTAAATGGTACTCAAAAGACACTCACTTGTCACCATCTAGTGGCATAATTATGTTCTCCCAGCTTTGCCATCACAGGAATAAATTACGCTTACGTTTTCATAGTCTGCGCATTCATTATACTTTTGCATCTTTTTTAAGCTTGAAGCTGGTCAGTGTTCACTGCCATTATATGGACGAACATGAGCAGCACATCTAAAAAAAAATCTCCCTTTGTGGTCTGAAATAGAAAAAAGGACATAAGGCATTATTAGAACGACACTAAAATTTGTAATACAACATTTGTACACTAGAGGGAGCTTAATACATGTCTGTAAATGTATTAAATGTTAAACACGTTACAGTTTTTCAGTTTTAATTGCCTTTTGTTTAAGGGCCATTTTAGACACAACTCTACAATGAAAAATACTGTAAGTTCACAGTCTTTTTGAAACAGTACTAAACCGTTGTCTACAAATGTTTTCTTACTGTGAACAGGCACGTCATGGGGGAGGGGAACGGGTTCAGAACGGCTTTCATTGTTATAGGTTTGTAAATTTACAGCCATTTGGTTACAGTCAGACATTTTCCACGGATACAGTTTCTTACTGTAAATGAGAACATGAGGGGATGGAATGGTCAGGTCTATTTTGTCTGACCCTCTCTGTCATCACTTTCAAGAAATGAGAAAGTCATAGCTACTTTTTAAACTGAGAGAAAATTGTAAAACCACAATACCCCTTAGATTAAATGTTTTGTTTTATTATGGAAAACTGGGGTGTAACATGGTGATGATTCTAGGGGCCCCCAGCTTTTTGGCCCCGGACCACAAGGTCCGGGAGGGAGGCCGAAGAGACTGTAAAAGAATCGGTAAAAGAAGTCTTGTAGAACTATAACACATCTTAAAGGTCTTTTGAGCAACATTAAATTTAGTAATTTTAAATCAAGAAACAGAAAGATGTTAAATAACCTCATTTTACAAGATTGTTCTGACGTGATGGATCCTGCTCCTTCTATGAATAAGCGCTAATTTTTCACAAAAATTGTTTTGTGGCATAGTATAACACAATAATAATGTATTGATGTTTATATTAGAGATGAACCATACAATTTACACAAAATGTTATACCATTCCCAGGTTTGAATCCAATGGCTGACCCAAAATGAAGAGAATTCTGGGTCCCTCCCAGGTCCATATGGAATTGGATTTTGAGCTGATTGCCTTAAAGGAATAGTTCACCCAAAAATGAAAATTACCCCATGATTTATTCACCCTCAAGCCATCCTAGGTGTATATGACTTTCTTTTTTCAGATGAATACAGTTCTATCAAAAAATGTCCTGCTTTGTAATGGCAGTGAATGGTGGTCAAGATTTTGAATCAAAATAAACTAGCTTATTCTCACCGGAGTGGACCACACTTTCTCTTCCTTTCTTTTGTGACCATATCTCTGTAAATCTGTGCCCACTGTTTTGATAAAATTAAAATAATTTATGTTTAGTTGTTATTTACAACAGCATTAAAGGCTGTAATAAAGACATTAGTACGAGTTTGGTTACACTTTATTTTACAGTCTGTGTGTACCAGGCCCCGCGGACTGGCCATCTGGAGAACCGGGAGAATTCCCGGTGGCCTGGCAACCGATTTGGCCCGTTGTCCTTTTTTTAATAAATTTTTTTTCAAGTTATCTTTTTAAATATATATAATTGCCTGCCGAATGTACTGAAGCGATTATTTCCGAATTCGCCATTGGATAAAAAAATCTCCAATAAATCATGAAATAGTCGTGACTGGGAACGCTACACTTCTGCTCGCCCGCTCCGCGCCTCCCTCCACCAAACGGCAGTGTTGGCCAACTAATTTTCAGAGAAAGTTGCTAAAGGAAGGTCGATTTGTTGCTAAATGACGTTGTGATGTCATTGCTCAATGACGTCATTGCGTAATCACGACGCAAAATTGTCACATCATCAAATCTCAGCAAAAAAAATTTTTTATATATATGTTAATTTAGATTTGTTTGTTACGTACGTACGGAGCCCGGGAAGTCACCTGTAGGAGAAAAAAAAACAATCCGTGGCGACGGTTTTGCAATCCGTCCCCTCAGTTTATAAACCGTACTCACGAATTCTTAAACTGTTCCCTCGGTTTAACAAATCGTGCGATTTAACATTATTTTGTGCAGATCCATTAGATTTTGTATTATTTTTCTAAATCATCATGCAGAGTAAGACATCTCTCCTCAACATTTCCAGACATTTTAGAATAATTCTGACTAACCCTGTTATAAATCTAACAAAATGCTTGTGAATCTTGCTGATACTATTTATTTTTTGTTCCATTTACTTTTTTATGGTTTATAACAAAAATATATATCAGAGTAATCAATGCGAGAGACTCGAGAATGGCGAGGAAGCGCCCAGGTGGAGCAGAGAGGCGAAACTACTGACCTCTTCAGGACTTCAAGTGCAGGTCAGTTTCATCTGTAAATAGGCTATTGTAGTTTTATCTTTGCTTACTCAGTTAAGTATTAAACTGCTAGCACATGTTAGCAGTAGCAGCCCATAACTCATCACTCAAAACACTATGCTAAAGGACATCATTATTATCTATTGTAATGTTACACTTGTAATTTAGCAGACAAATATTCACATCGTTTTATAATAGGTTTAGAGAGAGCTAGGGCAGACAACAACACAACAATTACAAAAATTAACAATGGTTAATTTTCAGAAGGGAATAATATGAGTATGACTCATTATAATGCAATAACATGTTCAGTATTAGGATTTTACTATAAAGATATTGTAATGATGTAATTGTTATTGTAATAATTCTGACATTAGGTAATTTAGAAAATATCAGAAGAAACTAAGAGACTGAAAAGGAAAATGGAAGTGAAGGTGCAGTTCAGGAGATAACTTTTAATTATTTTGCATGTCCCCAGCCTAAGGATTTAAACATTTTTATGTGATGGCCATCCAAAAAAAAAAAAAAGAATTTGTTTCAGAATTTGTTGTGGGTGTATGGGATGGCCTGGGTGATTGTGAGATTTCCAGGCCTGAAATTTTGTCCCAGTCCGCCCCTGCTGTGTACTTACAGTGTACTTACCTAAGAAATAGTGGGTATTATTATAAGGTAACTGGTTAAGGTTAGGTTTAGAGGTAGGTTCAGGTTTAATACCTAGTTATTACCCAGTTATCGTAATTGCTATAGTAAGTACATAGTATGTACACGCGGAACAGGACTGTAAAATAAAGTGCAACCATAAGTTCTTCCTCTCTTGTTCTTCATCTTTTACACAACAGGTTGCCATCAAATTTAGTTTTAAATGGCCAGTACCAAATAAAATTACATGGTAAGTTTGAAAATCGCAATGATTGTACATTTAGTTTGAAGCACAATAGAACTTTTCTGTTTTATCAACAATAATATAGGTTACGTCTAAATGATATGTGATGTGGAAATAATGAGTCAATAGATACAGAGATATCCAACTAACCTATAAACACTTTTCTCTAGCTTGGCTATCCTAGGTTAATATGAAATAAGCTCCCTCATAGAATTCTATGAGTGGTTTGATGAGTCAGATAAAACAGTCCTGATTGTGTCAGTTTTGGACCCCTGTGTAACATGGTCTGATTTGGGAGTGTATCTGTGTTCCCAGGGTTAACTCTTTGTTCATGTGTTACCATTACCCTGGGACTCTTTGTCATGTGTTTATTACTTTCCATATAAATCTGGTGAACCATGAGAACTGGAGAACAAAAGAATTACTCCTTGATGTTAAAGATTTAGGTGACACAAAGGTCGCCTGGAACAAAATCTTGCACGTGATAATTCTCCAGGCCATGAAGGCTGCAAATCGGATCATGGTGTTTATCACAGTGATATACATGGTACATTAATACAGCGACCTTGCAGGTGAAGTTGTCTGAGTTTGGCTGTGGTAAATGGAGTCACTCCTGTGTTCCCAGGTTCATGGAAAAGAGTCCCGTGTTCCCAGGGTTCTGTGTTACACAGTTTCAATGGTCCTTTTTCCCCTAGTTCCTGGGTTTCTCTGTTCCCCAGTCCCCATGGTCCTATGTTCCACACTTCCCAGGTTTTCTCTAGGCCCTAGAAACATAGGATATTGGGAGCATAGGACACAGGACTCTGGGGACATACGAACCTGGGCCTTGGGAACATAGAACTCTCTCCCTTACAGATTCACAGAAACTGAAAAGGCCTAGAAACATGAGGAGTTCCGCTTAGAACAAATCCACTTAGATACAGTCCGGTCATCTTCTGGAGCTGATGATAAATTGACCCCACACCAGTGTATTCTGTACAATCTCATGTTTATACTTATTGCAGTTTACTAAACATTATTCAAGACAAGTATGTATAAAATTTATGTGAATATTAATGGTAAAAAATAAATAAAAATGTTGGACCCCTGTGTGGTAAAACCATATACACAGTTTATTTATTTTTTAGGCATGCCTTTGTTATCTTTCATTTTCAAATGGCTCATTACAGTTCCATTTATATTGTTATAATGCTTTTTGCTTATTATTTATGTCTACGTAATAAGGCCTCTGGTGAAATTTTATAAAATAACTGTAAATAAATGTGCTCTCAATATTGTTGATAAAAGCAGCATATAATTAATTCTTGTGAGGGTGTATTGTGTATGCACTTTCCATGTGTACACCCATGTTTAATAAATACAAAAAGTGACACTTAAATCAAGAGGAAAAGACCCCAAAACGTATGGAAATTGTTCACCATAGCTATCGTACACACAATTACAACAAATTATGAAATTAAAATCAATTTCAATAATGTCAAAAGTGGTCATTTAAGAAAGAAATATCTACTGAGATGAGAATAAAAAGGCCTTTATTAAAAAAAAACTATAAATAATCTTTGGCTATTACCTAAAGAGTACTTTTAAAGTATTTACAAACAAAGTATATAAAAACAATGGAATTTACAAATAAAAACAAAAAGAAATGTATATTTTTTTGTTGTTAGAAAATGTCCATGTTGGCTCACTTTGCCCTCCTCATCTCCTCCATCCACTGCTTTACAGTCTTTCCAGAGGCTTTGGCACAAAAGTGGATGCCGCGGAACTGGCTGTGACCAAATTCTTTTGTCTTTGGTTTGCCACACTTTTTACAAACATACTGTTCGCAAGGCCGCTTCAAGGGTAACCCCCGTTGGGCTGCCTCTTCCTCTGCCTTCCTCCGTCGCCAAGCAGTTGTCCTAGGCACCTTTGGACTAGGGAACCCGGTGGCAGCAGCTCTCTGCTCTGGGTCTGGTTGAAAGAGTGTGGCATCAGGAGGTTCGGGACCCCCAATCACTATTTTAATTACTTCACCTACATGTCCATGTTGAAAGGGCTCTGGAACATTGTGTTGTACAGAAAACAGAGGCTCAGAAGCCTTCATGTTGTCAGTGCACTGGTGCAAAACCAACTGTTCTTGCCTCTGTTTCCTGGCGTTGTACCTGTGTACAGAAAACATGATACAGTAATTAATCTCTATGTAAATATAATTAATATACAACTGCATGTTAATAATCAATTACCACTGGCACAGTGTTCGCTGGTTTATCTCAAGCAGCTGTATCCATGTCCGGCTGGAGATGGCAGTGTTGTCCTGGACGATGTCCCTGATCGTGTTGTAGTCGCGGATGGCAGCCCATCTGTTGACCCTGACACCGCCGATGGTTTGACCGGCAGAATGGATGCGGCTGAGAGCCAGGCAAATGGCAGTGACAAGGCGGCTGACATTGAAGCAGATCAGTGGAACAAAAGTAATTTCTAAAAAATGTCAATATTTCAATAAAAAAAAAAAAGCCACAATTTTGTAATTGTCTGTCAACACATACCTTTTTAGACCATCAATGCATGGAGTCACAAAGGTATCACTATGGCTGTTGTTTAAGCACAGTCTGTCTTCGGGTTGGGCTGAGTGGATGACACCACCCTTGTCATGCTCTGACAGCTTATCCCACAGAGCGACAATCTCGTCCACCTTTCGCTTTGTGACAAATCCATGATTTCGAAACTCAACCAGACTGTTGGCCAGGTTAATAACATGGTCATATCCAGGAACACCATCAGGCCCTACGCACTTTTCCTGAGAAAAAGAGTCTTTCCTATTACAAAAATGTTTTAATAAACTTATGAACACAAACACATGGCAGAAAAATTTGGTAACACTTTAAAATAAGGTCTGATTAGTTAACGTTAATGCAGTAACTAACAATAAGCAACATATTTGTTACAGTATTTATTATTCTTTAACGTTAGTCAATAAAAATACAAATGTTTATTGTTAGTTCATGTCCATTAACTAATATTAACAGATACAACTTTTGATTTTAATGAAGTATTATTTGTAAATGTATTAATGTAAATGTTGAAATTAACACTATTTTTCATTGTTAGTTCTTGTTAACATCAATGACAAATGGAACATTATTGTAAAGTTTTGGAACCTTTTTTTTTTTTTTTTTTTTACAGTGAACAGTACTTACATAATCATCCTCCTGTGAGATGCTCTGAGGCATGAACTGGTCTGCAGCGGTAGGCTCGTCCTTTATGGGCCCAGATGTGGAAGACACGATTGGATCCGGCTGCGATGTTGAAAGGCCAGAGGAAGGTGATTGCAGAAGTGCTGCCTGATATTGAATGGACTGATGTGGTTTGAGGCTGAGCTCCAAGAACTGTGGTGATTTGACGTCATCAAAGTCTGAATCCTCATATTCCAGGTCGCCCTCCAGATGCTCATCACTCCCATCAGTAGCATCGGGATCCATAAGGTAGTCAACCTCCAACACTCTGCTGGTTTGAGAATAAAGATACTCCACCCCTATGAGCTCACCTGTGCAAACATTATGTCAGAAGTAAGGGGTTTGTGTGATTGTAAACATAAGTGTGACACCTTTTCCGTGTCATTGAACCAACAGATTTACCAGAGTGGTTAAGTATTAAACAAAAAAAAACTAAATACTACTAAATACCAGAACAGCATGACAAACATACAGTACCATTCAAAAGTTTGGGATTGGTAAGATTTATTGTATTTTTTTTTTTTTAAGATTAATGTTTTGAAATAAGTCTCTTATGATCACCAAGACTGCATTTATTTGATCAAAAATGCATTTATTTGATCAGTAAACCAGTAATATTGTGAAGTATTATTACAATTTAAAATAACTGTTTTTCATTTATTCCTGTGTTGGCAAGCTGAATTTTCAGCAGCCATTACTCCAGTCTTCAGTGTCACATGATCTTTTAAAAAAAAAATCGTACACAAAAACATATCAACACATAAAAATACTGAGAAGAATTTGAAGAGAAACACATAAACAAGACAGACATGCAATGCATTACCAGTGTACTCTCTGGGGCTGTTGTGTTCTTTAACCAGTGTATGGCCTAGAAACTTCTGACTCAGACGGTTTACATAGTGCTGCAGTGGACTGCTTTCATCTACAACAACAGATCGGGCCTCGTTCCACTGCACTACCCCTTCTAACAGGTAAACATGGAAGTGCAAGCCATTTGTACTTGTACCTAAAAAAAAAAGAAGAGCAATTTAAAAAAATCCTGAATTCATGTTGACATAATTCACACAAATAACACATTATTTTTGGGTCATGCAAACCTGGTATGAAGTGTTTCAGATGCTGATGGAATGATTCAAGGGATCCTACGCCACGTGCACAGTGATAGAGGGGCAGAATGAGTCCTCCTCGGGTCACCTCTCCAACCTTTCTGTAAAGCTGTATGCCTGGAGGGTCCTGGATACACAAAAGATGGCATTGTTGGGCTCGCCAGATCTCCTCCACCCTCTCCTGGTCCAACAGTTTGTTGCCCATGATGTCTGTAGCCTCCATGAAGTCTTTGAACAGCTGTTGAATGAGCTGCTTGGCCACCTGAGGCTCACGTGTCTGGTGGCGGCAGTGCCTTACTAACTCTCCAGCAGTGGGCTTGCTGGATGTTTTGACATCTTTAGTTTGTCACAGCTCCTGTTTTTTGGCTTCTTGTAGTCTTTTTAAATCTTCAGCATCCCACTCAAAGATACAGGAGAATAGCTGTCCCATGAAGGGGCCGTACAGCGGGTGGCTTTCTGAGGTGACGCCTGCAGTGAACCGCATCATGAACTGCCACGCGTCCAGTCTAACGACCAGCTGGTCCCACTCATGGAACATGGCTTCCACTTTGCTGTTGCCCGTAGATGAACAACAGTCTCGGTCAACATAGAGGAGGAGGCTTTCCAGCTTGCCGGTAACGTTCCATCAAGCCGGAGCACATGGGAAGCAGGCCCTCATCCACTGTTTGTGTCAGGACACATATTAGGACCTACCCATTCTCATTTCCCACGTTTGTGGACCACACAGATGAATCATGTTTCTTAGTGACCTAAAGATGGATGAAAAGAAGTGGTAAATGTTACAAAATTGGATGAATTCTAGTGCTATATAGGTCAGTGATGAAAAAAGGAGCCCTGCAGATCCTCATGACTGTGTGTCAAGGTCAGTAAGTCTCTTAAAATATTAGGTAACTTTATAACATGGCAACGTTACTTCTGGTTGTAAAATGTGGTGTGACTCCCCAAAAGACTTACGAATGAGTGAATTAATAACAGCTGACTGCTAATAAATTATTAATAATTAAGATGTGTAGCTCACATGTATTCAAAGGTGTATGTAAAGTACTTTATTTGATTGTTACATCACATGACATTTTTAGGGTCATTAAATTTAGTTATGCCTTGAAAATGGTTTTCAAGATGAAAGAATTTCGTTTTCATACGAAAGAATGATTACAATTTTTCCTTTTCTTTTTATCGTATTTATCTTTTCTTTATCATTTGAATTCTTATATACTACTGTTCAAAGGTTTGGGGTCAGGAAGACTTAAAAGGGACACTAATGATATTTATAATGTTACCAAAGATTTAAATTTCAAATAAATGCTGTTCTTTTGAACTTTGTATTAATCAATGAATCCTGAAAAAATGCATCTCAGTTTCCAATAAAATATAATGCAGCTGTATATATTAAAATATTATGCAACTGTTTTCAACATGATAATAAGATGTTTCTTGAGCACCAAATCAGCATATTAAGAATGATTTCTGAAGGATCACATGACACTGAAGACTGGAGTAATGGCTGCTGAAAATTCAGATTTGCATCACTGGAATTAATTACATATTCTAATAGAAAACAGTAGAATAGAAAAAGAAAAATGTTTTTTCTGTATTTTTAATCATATAATTGAGACTTTTTTTTGCAACTTTTGAATGTATGTATTAATAAATGCATAAAATTTAGTTGTGTCTACTCACCTTTTCGGTGGAGACCATTTTCAGGATGGAGCCGTAGATGGAAGTGACCCTGGCCTTCATCTCTCCGAGTCGTGTCAGTACATCCTTTGCATATACCATCAACAGCAACGATAGAGAAGGCACTGGCATAATCTGCAGCAGCCTGGCAGTAACAGTGCTGAGATCTTGAAACTTGTCCAGTACAGAGAGATACTCTGCGGACTGAGCCAGCCACTGCTCTTTGTGCCGCACACAAAGGTGCTGATACAGAGACATCGCACTCTTCCCTGGTGTCTGACTCCGCATCAATCTAACAAGCTCCTTATCGCAGGACAACCTTTGAACAAAAGACATTACACAAAATCAAACCCATTTTTACAGTACACTCTCAGAAAAAAAGGTACAAAAGTCGTCACTGGGGCGGTACCTAAACAGTCCATATTGGTACCTTAAAGGTACATATAAGTACCTAAAGTGTACATATTAGTACCTAAAAGGTACAAAAGTGTACCTTTTGAAAAGGTACCGCCCCAGTGACTGCTTTTGTACCTTTTTTCTGAGAGTGTTTATTGGCTGTCAAACAACTCCGCTAACCTGTAAGTCAAGACTGCTGGGAATTTCTCACGATGGATGAGATCTAATTGATCCAGGATGTCTTGCGACCAGCCCGCCACCTTTTTCCTGCAAGAACAGCACTCCAGGTACTCCGTGACCATGAAATACCACCCGCTCATGTCCAAAACCCTCCGGACAGTGCTGTACAGTCCACAAGGCCTCAAATGATTGCCAAGACGACGGCAGTTGGGCTTCGTGCACAGCAGCCTGTACGCCCACATGCGACAAGGCATCCAAAGGAACAGCCTGCTGTGAAAGAACGGGTCAGGAAAAGGAGGAGGCTGTGAATACAACAACTGGGGTCCTGGAGGTGACCACCACAGCTGCAGAGGTTCAATCAGCTTTAACTTCCCAGATGCATCTCTGCTGAAGAGAGTCTTACTGACCCAGAGATGTTGCTCTTTTGGCAGCGTCTGTTTCCAACCTTCTGGTAGTAAAATCTGTTGGAGAAAGGGAGAGAAAGAAGGTGAACATGCAGCTGTTTTTGTCATTCTGCAAAATAGCCACAGCTGTCATTTGACTTACTTCTTCAGGAGGATCAGAAAGCTTTTCGACTACTTGTGTTTCCAGTTCAGCCATTTGTGATGAGGGCTGGGGTGTCCAGGAGGATCAGCTTGCACCAGCTGGCATTAAAGAAGAATAGAGAAATAAATAGAAAGGTTAGTGATGCATCAACAATGTTTTTTTTTTATATAGAAAACCAAAATTAATGTTTGCATTTAGCCAAAGACCAAAACCAAAATTAAAGTTTCTGTAATAAAATAACCACAGAACTGAAATTGTCATGCTGTTTAGGATGTTGTTTTCTCAGATGATAAATTAAAAGTAAAGTTTTTCAACAACAAACTGCCTCTCAATATTTTAGACAAGTACATTTTCCATATTGCTACTACAATTTTTTATTTTTTTGCATATTTTCAGTTGCTGAAATTCTGGTGTATCACTAAAAAAAAGATGAGGCCCAAAGAAAAGGCATCATACATTTCTATTCTATTTTTGATAGTGTTGCAAATGACATTACTAATATTTGAAAATAAAACAATACAAACAATGTCAATGTTACAATATTTATTTTTCCTTGTGTACATTTCCTTGTGTACAACAGTGTAATTACACATTTAAGTACTAAGTAATATTAATGTACATTTAATTAACATGTAATCAACATGTACTTGTATAACACGGTTAGGATTAGGGTTTGGTTTAGGGTTAGCTGCTTGTAATTATGCATAATTTACTGTTATTACTATAGTAAGTATGTGTAACGTGTAACAAGGACACTGTAAAATAAAGCTGTAATTTATTGTAAGTCAGAAACACAACAATGACAAAAATCCCTGGAGTAGTCAGACCTGGGGATGTCCACATACACTAAATGGCCAAAAGTATATGGACACCCCTTCTAATTAAAAGCTGGCTGTTCCAGTAATTTTAATGAAAACAAATATTAATGCAACACAATATAATTACATTCTAGAGAATTGTGTGTTTGGAACATTTATTTTGAGGAGGGGCTTTTTCTGTTTCAGAATGATAATAACCCTTGACCACGTCTCTGTCTTCTCCTAATAAATAGCTTGCAATTGGATCCGCACGTCTCACGTCTCGTCAGCCCCGTAACACATTCAAACCTGTATGACTGACTTTCTTCTATGGAACACAGAAAAAAATATTCTGAAATATTTTGTTGTGAAAGGTTTTATGAGTGTAAAATAAAAGTCAAAGGGGTTCAATGTTGTTGGCGGAGTTATAATTCTTTCCAAATGTGTTCAGCAGACTTCAGGTCTGGGGTTTGTTTAGGTCATTCAAGTTCTTTCACAGCAGACTCAGTAAATAGCTTCTAACGTTATATGGGCCTCACTTTGTGCACAAGGACATTGTCATGCAAAAACAGAAAAGACCCTCCCTAGGGTGCCCACATACTTTTAGCGATATAGGTGTATTAGTATATGTTAGAGCTATTTACAACATGAGTTAATAAAGTACGTACGACTAAAGACAATACAATACAGTTACAGTATCGTTTACGAACTCAAAATACTGTGTAATCTGGACAATTAATAAACAAACGCGTCATGCTCATTCATTCATAAATGAGCCTTGATTGTGAAAAGACAATACTGTAGACCCGTAGGTGAACCCCCTGCATTAATTCATCCAATCGCTACAACATAGTGTTTCAAACTCACATGGAACGGGTCGTATTGATCGACAAATCTTACCTTGAGGACGCCGAAATCAAATCGAGACAGCGCAGATATATCACCAAACAGTTCTCCCCAAGTAGGCCTACTGTTGCATTTGTTTTTTCAAACAACTGTGTGCTGGAGTGATGTGACGCTCGTCACCGAGGCTTCGAAGCTTGTATCAAAAAAAAGAAAAAAAAAGAAAGAAAGAAAATAAATATCTCTATCACTGTACCGGAGCTTGATTCATTTTGCCATAACCACGTGATCTGTGACGTCCGAAGCTTCGTTTTCGCACACAACCACGTGACTGCTTCAGGTTTCCAGTGACATTCTTTGATAAGAATAAATCATAAAACTTAACATGTGTAGTTTTGTGCATGTTCAGTTTGTATTAATCCCCACTTCACAAACACTTCAACTGACCATTCCACGATAATGGCTCCCGAGATGGTTTTGGATCCCTAACCTAATCTTTAATCGTTGTGGTGGCCTGTACCTTTAAGTGTAGTAAATTATTAAACTCTCAAATTTTCATAAACAAGCTCTAGAATCCTGGAAGATTGCTTTTAAACATAATTTTTCCCCGCACACGTGTATTATTTGGAATAATGAAAATATATTGTCTGGTGGTAACAAATAACTTTTTTTAATTGAATGGGAATCAAATTGATCCAGGATTGCTACGTTCTTCGAACGTGTAACCAGCAACCACTTCAAATGAATTGCTAAAATCATGAATTATAACTGCAATGCGCTGTTACAGCAGTGAATTATCCTATATTACTTTATTTTATATATCATGCAGCACAAACGTCCGTCTGTGTAAGAAACTATGTGCATATTTAAATGTCAAATCATCTCAGATGTATTAAGCAAGATACGAAGAACAGACCACAGAAATCTACCTTTGAAGTCAGACGTTGTTTTTGGTTTTATTGTTATTCCTGTTCTCATTTTTTCCCTTGTTAAATCAGGTAAGAGCTGTACTTAAACTTAGTTGTAAATAGTGTAAGTAGGTTAATCATCGTTTGGGCAGCGATGCAGGAAAGGGTCACAATATTTCCGGGTCCTTGACAATATAAATGATTTACCTGGTGAGCAGAAATCTTTAATTTGATAAGCACAAAATCAAAAATAAATAAAATTATATATATATATATAATTTTTGTGTGTGTGTGTGTATTAATGCTTCATGCCATTCGCTTCTGTTCAAGCTAAACGGCCTCTTGTTTTTGTCAGGTGACGTGGTGATACCTTTATGGGTGATACACATTTTTAAGCACAGTGCTCCCTCTACAGGACTGGCTTTGCCTACTCATTTTTTCCCCCAGCAGCTTTTTTGATTACACATTTGATTCGTATAAGTCTACATTTCTGCAACATATAGCCTACGTACGCATATTCTCTTTGTTACAATGTACTATTTTTGGTACTAATTTTAATGTAGCCTATACTGTGCAATTTTTCTAGGCAGCATCAGTACTTTTTCTATAGGCCATTTTAATGAAAATCAAAGAATCATTTTATAATAATTAACTTTTTTAGAACTAATTCACAGCTAGGACACTGAAGGCGTTATCTTACACATAAACTATATAATTAAAGCATCTGCCCCAAAAAGACTAAACATCTTAAACAGTGTTTTTTTTTAGCCCGTCGTAATTTTCCTTTTTTGCTGATAAAACTATTTGCACTCATACACAGTAGTTGGCGATATGCACCTATGGCGTCTTGCCGATAACACCAGAAGAAAATAGGCCGCGCCCATAAGACGCGTCAGAGCCGTGACGTTTGTTTTCTGGAAATCGGTGAAATGTGGATTTCCTCCAGGTAATTTTTATCATCACGCAATGCTCTAGATTTGTCTTTACTTTGGGATTGAATTAGGATATATGTATATTGCGTCTCATATTTCTCTGCAGCAGATCTGAGGTAAGGCGAATTCATTTGATCCCATGATTCAGAGCAAAACACGGACACAGCCCGAATGATCAGCTGGAGTGGAGATTTTGCTTGACAGATTTGTTTGCGATGAAAGCAAGCGTTGTCATCAAACAGTTGTGTATAAATAGGAATGCCTTGCACGTAATGTATTAGCTTTGAATGTGTATGCTTTATTCTAGCGATGTCGGATTCGTGAATGAATCATTCTTTTGAGTCGGATCTTTTTTGATGACTTGGTTAAAAACCTGATTCAAAACCAGTCGGGCTGCATTTATTTTAAAGCATTGTGAGAATGGTGCAAAATGTAATTCCAGTGTTAGTAATGGAAATGCGTTTACGACTTCGACACGCATTATGAAGCTCAAAAGAACCTGTTCTGTCTGAAAAGAACGATTCGCGGAAATAATCCCATCACTGCTTCCCATCCCGCCCATTAAACTAACTTGATTGTCTGCATAAGATTATTTAGGCGTGAATGAATCAAGAAATTATACATAATTAGTCTTTACGATCAAATGCGGAAAAACAAAAGTTTCTCTGAGATGCATAATATGCTGTCAGCTGCCATGAATTGTTTGAATACCCCAGTCACATAAGTACATACAGGTACATCTCAAAAAAGTAGAATATGAAAAAGGTCAATATTTTTTGTCACTCATTTCAGAAAGTGAAACCCATATATTATATAGATTCATTACACATATAGTGAAATATTTCAAGCCATTATTTCTTGAAATTTTGATGATTATGGCTTACAGATAATGAAAACCCAAAATTCAGTGTCTCAGAAAATTTTAATATTGTGAAAAAGTTCAATATTGGAAAGTCATGGTGTCACACCCTAATCAGCTAATTACCTCAAAACACCTGCAAAGGTTTCCTGGGCCTTTAAATGGTCTCTCAGTCTGGGTCAGTAGGCTACACAATCATGGGGAAGACTGCTGACTTGACAGATGTCCAGAAGACAGTCATTGACACCCTCCACAAGGAGGGTAAGCCACAAAAGTTCATTGCTAAAGAAGCTGGTTGTTCACAGAGTGCTGTATCCAAGCATATTAATAGAAAGTTGAGTGGAAGGAAAAAGTGTGGTAGGAAAAGGTGCACCAGCAAAGGGGATAACCGCAGCCTTGAGAGGATTGTCAGGCAAAATCCATTATCATCAAAATTTCAAGAAATAAAGGCTTGAAATATTTCACTCTGTGTAATGAATCTATATAATATATGGGTTTCACTTTCTGAAATGAGTGACAAAAAATTGACCTTTTTCATGATATTCTAATTTTTTTAGATGTACCTGTATTTTAATAAAGGGCCTTGAGGGCACATGATTATGTTTTGTAACCATTAAAACGCTCCATTTATGTCAAACACTTCAGTTGAATCAATTAATTTAAAAAAATTAAACCTGTTACCCATTCAAATAATGTTAACTTCAAAAAACTTCAAGTATTTGAATTAATGCACATGATATCATAACAGTAAACAATCTGCTAAAATACAGTTTACATAATTGTTTATAGATTATGTAGATTTGAACCATCTTCAATAGAGATTTTGATATTGTTTTGCATTTATTGGTAATATTTAAAGAAAAAGTTGGGTTACGAGTCCGACTCTCTAACCATTAGGCCACGACTTCCCCAAATTTAACCTCACTTTTTTTTTTTTTGTCTAAAATCTCAAAATAGTTTTCTGCAGAAATTCAGGTGAAGCGTGACAAACTACAGACTATTGTGTATTAAAAACATAAGGGAGGAGTTCTTTGAAATCCCCCACCCCAACTTTCATTTCATGTGGTTTTTAACTGT
Source organism: Sinocyclocheilus rhinocerous (assembly GCF_001515625.1). Classification (NCBI taxonomy): domain Eukaryota; kingdom Metazoa; phylum Chordata; class Actinopteri; order Cypriniformes; family Cyprinidae; genus Sinocyclocheilus; species Sinocyclocheilus rhinocerous. Next base: position 885,578 of record NW_015655991.1, on the reverse strand, counting down.
TTCCTGTTGCATGTCATTTGTCTTTTGGTCTTTGTCTTTCTCTGTTTGCAGTTGTTCTCAGTCCCTTGACGAGTGAGAGGAGTGCGGTGTGCACTATGAGTGGGGCGGCGCTGGGAATAGAGATTGTGGTGGTCTTTTTCCTGGCTCTCTTCCTCCTGCATCGCTATGGCGACTTCAAGAAGCAGCAGCGCATGGTTCTCTTTGGCACACTGCTGGCTTGGTATTTATGCTTTCTCATCGTCTTCATTCTTCCCCTGGATGTCAGCACGGTTAGTGTGGCTCCCACTCAATAGAAGTGTCCAGTGCAGTTAATTCCTGATGCAACTCTGCAACTTGTGCAATTGATTTTCAGACAATCTACAAGCAGTGTTTAATTGATCACGAAGCACATGCCCAGACGCCCTCAGTGAGCCCTGTCCTTTCAAACCAGACAACTCCAAATACCTCCATCTCAGCCAGTAAAAAGTAAGCCTATGAATTCACCTGCAGCCCATGTATTCAGTTAGTCCTGTTCTGATTGAGCACAAAACTGTTTGTGAACATATATTATGTCCCTTTTTCCAAAGCACCCAACGTGTGTGCTATAAACCATGGAGCTACATTCCAGATGGCATCATGCCCGTGTTCTGGAGGGTTGTTTATTGGACATCACAGTGTCTTACTTGGTGAGAAAGCTTTGTCCTTTTCAAACTTGATAATGGCGTCTTAAATCTTCCTGGTAAATATTTGTCACTGTTACTACACAAATCTGTTGTAGGGCTGCAAGATTAATTGGGGGGAAAACCCTGAAATCGCTACATGGTTTATCAAAAAGAGATGTCATAAAGATTGCTATTTAATTTAATAAATGTGTGCGCTGCTTGTTTCAGAATGAATTGTGGCACTGTGTTCATTTACACATGAGCAGCTCTTACACATGCTCTTGAGTTTGGGTCACTTTTATTATGCATTGAGAAAGACAACATGCACCAACCATTTTCTCAAACTGTCAACAGTAAAGAAGCTTTAAGGGCTCCTGGATTTCCAGCAAAATAAAAGCTTGATGTTTTAACGTTTGACAGTCATGAAAATTAGTATTGTAATTTTACATTTGTATGGTAAAATAAAATGATTGTTATTTAAATTAATTATAAATATGATTAATAATAGTTTTATTATTTTTCTTACTTCATTTTTTTTATTTTACAGTGAAATATTACACTAGTAATATTTCTTATTTTGTTTATTTAGTAGTAATACTAATATTTAATAATAATGCCACGGACCCCCAAGTAAAGTGCCCCTTCCAAAATATAATAATAATAATATTAAAGCTCATTGTCCTTTATAAAGATCTTTATTTAAACTGAGGATAATAGTAAGTTTGATGAATTTTATAATTATTTTAAATTTGGGTGTTTTAAATGTTTATATTGTATTTATATTGTATTAAAGCCAATTTAAATTATTGACATATTTTCAAAATATTAGGAAAATATTACTTGTAATTTTAGAACATGTTCAGTTTATTTCAAATGTATATGTATAGCACTTTTCACAGTAAATATTATTTTCTCACAAATTTTCTGTGAACCCTTGGTTTAAATAATGCATAAATAACTATGCTGTATTATACCTGTAAGAATAGTGGTTAATAACAGTGTTGATCTTCCAAGGCTCCTTCTGCCATTCATGCAGTCGTATGCTCGTTCTGGAGGATTCTCCATTACTGGAAAGATCAAGACGGCTCTCATTGAGAATGCCATCTATTATGGCACATACCTTTTCATCTTCGGCTCTCTTCTCATCTATGTGGCCGTGCATCCTCAGTGGCACCTCTCCTGGTCTGTAAACCAATCCAGAACATTCTTCCATTGTTGGCTTTCCATACTGACTTTTTTTCTGTATCACTTCACCAGGTATGAGCTGCAAACCATCGGCATCACTGCAGCCAACACTTGGGGTCTGTTTCTTCTAGTGTTGCTCTTGGGCTACGGCCTGGTCGAGATCCCTCGCTCGTATTGGGAGGCATCGCGCCAGGGTCACCTCCTCATCAAGACTTACTTCAAAGCGGCCAAGCTCATGACAGAGAAGGCAGATTCAGAGGAGAACCTAGAAGATGTCATGGAGGTGAAAGCCATGTGTGTTTATACACCGTAAACAAACATCCGTTCACGCTATATGAGTCCAGATGAGCTGGTTTTTGAAAGGTAATGCCAGATATGAGTCCGTTCAGCCAACATTGTGTCTTAGATGTTTGTATTTTTATCACAGGAAGTGAGAAAAATCAATGAATCAATCAAATATAATCATCCATTGAGGAAGAACGTGGACACCATTCTCCGAAAGGTGAGAGGACAACATGATAGCAGTCTTCTGGTGCATTTTTATGTATATATGTGATTTGAAGTAATCATGCCCCTCTTTTTAGTAGAAATCTGCTTATTGTTTTTAGTGTCCAGTTGAATATCAGGAGAAAATGGGCAGGAACATGGACGACTATGAGGATTTTGATGATAAACATAACACATATCCCACTGAAAGAAGCCTTTCAAAACTACACAAGCAGGTACTGCTCAAGTGTTTTTTCTGTGTTTTCTGAATTTTGCTCTGGAATAATACTAACAACTGGTTTCTTAGGTAATCTACGCAGTCCAGCGGCACAATCGCACGCACGTTCAGTGGCAGATATTGCTGGAACAGGCTTTCCATCTTGAGGACGTTGCCAAGAATGAAACCAGCACCTCTCGGCAGTTCGTTCACAGCTTTGCCCCTCCAGAACCTGTCGGCTGGTTCAGACGCTACATTTATACGCCCACAGTAGGTAGGTGCTCTAATAGATGTGGATATGCTATATTTGAAACAAATGTCAGTGTTGATCCTGCCTTTACTGTCTTTTGCTTCCTTCATCAGAGTGGTACTGGGAGTGTTTGCTGAAGCAGTGGTTTTACCGTATACTGTCTGTGCTTCTGTCACTCTTTTCGGTGGCTGTGGTTTGGTCCGAGTGCACTTTCTTCAGTACTCGTCCCGTTCTGTCACTCTTTGCTGTGTTTATCCAGCTTGCTGAGAGAGATTACAACTACCTGTACATTGAGGTGAGTCTGCCTGAGCTTAGGTATCTAATCTAGGAAAATATACATGTAAATTCTTTTTGGTTCCAGGTCTTTATTGAATCAAATAAGATCCTCAGTTATGATTGTTTTAGAACTTTATACAAACATTATGGGAAAATATTTAAAGCGGCAGCTGACAAAAAGTAAGGATTTAACTTTTTTTAAAAAGGAGACTCTTATGCTCAACGAGGCTGCATTTATTTGATCAAAAATACAGTAAAAAAGTATTATTGTAAAATATTATTATTATTTAAAATAAGTGTTTTTTTTTCTATATTTTATAATTTGTAATTTATTCCTGTGACAGCAAAGCTAAATTAACAGCAGCTTTTACTCCAGTCTTCAGTGTATCATGATCCTTCAGAAATCATTATGATTTGGTACTCAAGAAACATTTCTTATTATTATCAGTGTTGAAAACAATTTTTGTGGAAACTGATTTTCTTTCAGGATTCGTTTTTTGAAATAGAAATATTTTTTAATTATAAAATTATTATTTTCCTTTGAAAAATGTTTAATTCTATATATTTTTTTACATTTATGTTTATATATGTATTTTTGTAGTTTTGTATATAAAGTTCTATCTGTGCACTGGAAGCTTCTGTCACAAAGACTGTTTCCTTGTGTGTGTAAGCATACTTTGGCAATAAATCTCATTCTGAATCTGATTAAGTCATTTATTTTATTCACTTTGTGTCAGTAAGGTTACCGACTTCTGCCATAGACCAAAACTAAGAGCCTCCTGACAGTTTGACCTGATTTTGCCTGAGGCATCAGCTGAAACGCCTTAATATTGTCTTTTTGTCCTGTAGATGGCATGCTTCATTACCATTTTTTTTCTTTGCACCTGCGTCTACTCCACTGTGTTTCGCATTCGAGTCTTCAACTACTACTACCTGGCCTCACATCACCAAACCGACGCTTACAGCCTGCAGTTCAGTGGCATGTATGTTTCACAGATAGCAGGATTCAGTGTATTAAACTGAATTGTATTTTCAGTGAACTCTACCCTTAGTTTTTCCTCCGATAAACCACAAAAGCCTATGTGTTGTTTACTAGGCTTTTTTGCCGCTTGACTCCCCCACTTTGTCTAAACTTCCTGGGACTGATTCACATGGATTCTGCCATATCCCACCAAGCAAAGGAGCAGACGGCATACACCTCTGTGAGTCTTTTAGCATTATTTGAAATGTACAGAATTATTTTAATATGCGAGACTCTTATAGTACCACTGAGCATATGTTTAGAGCAGCAAGGCTTCAATGGCCCAGAGTCCCATTTGGAAATGTCTAATTACTATTAAACATTAAAGGAACCTTCTGTATTGTTGTAGATCATGGGTTCCATGCGGGTCCTGTCCTTCATTGCCAATGGCTTCTACATCTATTACCCCATGCTGATCGTCATTCTCATTAGATCAAGAGGGTGCTTCTACTAAATACTGAGCATTTTTCAGTTTTTCTTTTTTAATAAATCTGCAAAGATGTCAACAATTCTGTGTTTTTCTGTCAATATGGGGTGCTGTGTGTACATTGAGGAAAAAAAATTAACTTAAATGATTTTAGCAAATGGCTGCAATATAACAAAGAGTGAAAAATTTAAGGGGGTCTGAATACTTTCCGTACCCACTGTATATGCATAATTTATACTATATTGTTATAATATTACTGTAATATTATAATATGAAAAGTGAAATTCATCTGAACATTCCATCCATGAAACTGTTCTTCTAACTTTTTTAATGAATGAAGGAAATACTAACTTTAAGTCTAATATTTATTTTCACAAACATTCAATTTGGTACGTAAAGCTGTATTATTTATCTTGTGGACACATTCTTTGCTTGTTTCACATGGCTGTTACTCTTCAGTTGAATAACTGACCTTGCAAATCATCTCTATAATGAAGTTATATCTAAAATTTTCTATAAATCATCAGACAGAAGAGTTTCATGATGGTAGTATGTGTCAAATTTCATGTTGTAGTTTCTGACTGATTTTAAATCATTTCTGTCCAGTCTTGGCACACGCTGCCTGAACCTCTTGGGTTTCCAGCAGTTCATGGGAGACGAGATGACCTCTGACCTCATAGATGAAGGCAGAGAACTTCTGTGCAGAGGTGATTTGTTTATATTTGTAGATTAAAATAAACGATAACTAGAATATAAAATAGTTATATAATTAAATGTACTCACAGGCCCAATTTATACTTGTCTACAAGACTCGTTTTAAAAACAGTTAAGCAAAAACCTTTTTGAGACCATGACAAAAAATTAATGTCAAACAAATCTAACTGTTTGAATGGTAGTATAAAAATAAGGTAAAGCCATCTCCTGTGGTTGCTATGGCTAGATGTGATACAGAAATAAATAGTGATTCAGACAGAAATCACTTTTGCTCATTGCTACATCTCTACTTTCTGCAGTGGTGAAAACCTCAGTGCGTCAGAGGCGTAGTTACCGCTGACACAAACATAAACATTTAACACAGTCCCATCTGGTATTAAACGAAGACATGTACTTAACTAATTTTGTTGTTTCGTTTTTTTTCTTGCATAGAAAGAAGAAAACGCCAAAGAATAGAAGATGGGGAGAGCAGACGAAGAGTGAGTTCTAAGTAGTACAGAGTAATATATACATAATTACTCTAATAATACATATTACACACATATATGATTATATGTATATGACAGGAATGGAGAGAGCGTTATGCACAACGAGATGAGATTGCTGGCAGAAACCGGACTTCCATGTCTGAGATGAAGGAAACCAACTACGGCGAAACCCTAAATTCAAACACAAACCGGCGTATGTTTAATGCCCAATAAGACATGTGTCCTGTAGTATTCCTATAGAGTATTTGTTATTAAGTGAATTTTGTAAAGAAGCAGTCAATTGAATATTAATCCATTAATTTTTATACACAAGAGGCCAACTACACCCCTAGCAGCAGCCAGACAGGGCGAGACAGCATTGAGTTGTTGCAAGATGCTGAGCCGTTGGACTTTAATGCTGAAACACTCACTGATGACCCTTTGCAATCTGAACCTGGCAGGTTAGATTGAGTTTTATTGAGTGCTGCAGGAATTAAATATTTTTGTAGGCCAACACAAAAGTTAGCATCACCCTGGTTCCCTCGACAAATTATTGCAGAAAATCAGCTCTGTGACCAACAAAAGTTGTCTAATCTTATTAGGTACTATAGATTTTATGTCATATAATACAATTATTAAATTACAGGCATTATTACAGGCATTTAACAAAAACAAAACAAAACTGTGACTTCAGGATGATGAAACCGCAAGAGCAAAAATGCTAACTCGTTTCTGGGTTTTGGCCAACAAAAATACATCTTCCCTGCGTCACTCTATTGTCATGAGTTTAGTTTTAATTTTTTAAGTTTTCCTGCACCTACTGCATGCACTCACTCCTTTGTTTCCTTTCCCCACAGACATGCCGGTGGAAGGTACTTCTCTATGTCTTCTTCTCGAAGCCGAATCTTTGATGATGTTTGATGTTTCTCACTTTGGTCAAAAACAGTCATGAGAAAATAAGCTGAATTTTACCTCTAAAAACACTCATCTCTACAGGTGTGGTCTGTCCCTCTCATTTTAAACATCTTCGACTTCCTGTATCCTGTAATGCAATGTAGTCATCTGCATGCATCCTGATAAACACACAGACATATAGATTAATGCACACACTTGTTTTGAAGTGCCAGGCAGTCAGACTGCTACATGAGACAAATGGGAAATGTCTCTTTTGCTCAGTTTCAAGAAATGAGTACAGTCGGAGTACTCAGTCATGAGAAGTACTACAGACACGGAAGATTTAGCTCAACACACTGTTTCTCATCATTTACTACTGATAGGTATCAGGTAACGTCTCTGAGCGTTTACATCAGTCAAGTAAATATGAACGGACGTCAATGTGGCCAATTTGTGTTGTTATTGTGAATGGAGATTTTATAGGTCTAGATATAGGCTGTCTTACAGAATACTGTGCAGTTTTTTTTTGGTCTATGTGATTGATCCGGTATAAAGCCGGAGAGATTGCACAGGATTGAGGGTTCAGAAATCTGCAGTTAAAATAACTCCTATTTAACCTTTCAAAGTGTTATGGCTTTCCAGTAGTTCATGTGAGTGGCAAAAATGAAGTTTTATGTGTTCTTTTGTTTTTTCTTAATGTCATATACAGTGGGTACGGAAAGTATTCAGACCCCCTTAAATTTTTCACTCTTTGTTATATTGCAGCCATTTGCTAAAACCATTTAAGTTAATTTTTTTTCCCTCATTAATTGACTCCAAGATGGTGAGAAATAAGATTCTCTGGTCTGATGAGACCAAGATAGAACTTTTTGGCCTTAATTCTAAGCGGTATGTGTGGAGAAAACCAGGCACTGCTCATCACCTGTCCAATACAGTCCCAACAGTGAAGCATGGTGGTGGCATCATCATGCTGTGGGGGTGTTTTTCAGCTGCAGGGACAGGACGACTGGTTGCAATCGAGGGAAAGATGAATGTGGCCAAGTACAGGGATATCCTGGATGAAAACCTTCTCCAGAGTGCTCAGGACCTCAGACTGGGCTGAAGGTTTACCTTCCAACAAGACAATGACCCTAAGCACACAGCTAAAATAACGAAGGAGTGGCTTCACAACAACTCTGTGACTGTTCTTGAATGGCCCAGCCAGAGCCCTGACTTAAACCCAATTGAGCATCTCTGGAGAGACCTAAAAATGGCTGTCCACCAACGTTTACCATCCAACCTGACAGAACTGGAGAGGATCTGCAAGGAGGAATGGCAGAGGATCGCCAAATCCAGGTGTGAAAAACTTGTTGGATCTTTCCCAAAAAGACTCATGGCTGTATTAGATCAAAAGGGTGCTTCTACTAAGTACTGAGCAAAGGGTCTGAATACTTAGGACTTGTGATATTTCAGTTTTTCTTTTTTGATAAATCTGCAAAAATGTCAACAATTCTGTGTTTTTCTGTCAATATGGGGTGCTGTGTGTACATTGAGGAAAAAAAATTAACTTAAATGATTTTAGCAAATGGCTGCAATATAACAAAGAGTGAAAAATTTAAGGGGGTCTGAATACTTTCCGTACCCACTGTATATGCATAATTTATACTATATTGTTATAATATTACTGTAATATTATAATATGAAAAGTGAAATTCATCTGAACATTCCATCCATGAAACTGTTCTTCTAACTTTTTTAATGAATGAAGGAAATACTAACTTTAAGTCTAATATTTATTTTCACAAACATTCAATTTGGTACGTAAAGCTGTATTATTTATCTTGTGGACACATTCTTTGCTTGTTTCACATGGCTGTTACTCTTCAGTTGAATAACTGACCTTGCAAATCATCTCTATAATGAAGTTATATTTGTTACATTTATTTTAGCTGTATTCTTGTGGATGAATGTCCGATAGGCCATTTTTGATTTGCACTGGCATGTATGTCACTTTTTCAGAACAGGCAAGGCTGTTGAAATAGCTTTAAGGACACATTCTGTTGTGTCAGGTTAAATGGATTATAAGTAGGCCTACATATGTGCTGGTTTTCCAGACTTATAAGCACCCCTTTATCACAAGCGCAGTTTTCTTATAGAAAACGGTCATTAAACGAATGTCTTGAAGGAATCTGGTTAACATAACAAGCTTATAAAACAAGACTAGTGAATGCATGGCAAGATGTGAGTAAATCACTGTTTTTAATACATAAAATTCTCATTGTACACAGTCATCAAGCATATCCGATGTAAGTTTTTGCATGGTGTTCTATTGAATATGCTGAGGATTGAGTAATGTGTTTTTCACTACAAACATAGTATGTCTATTTCTCTCCACAAATGCTAAGTATCATGGTTTCATCCTGAATTAATGTATTTTCATAAGCAAATTAAATAGGAAGGGCCTTGTTTTTTTGTTCATACCTTTTGCTTTGCTGATAGTTATTCATATGTACTGTGTATTTATGGAGATATGAATTTAGTTGCCAATGAGGTGTAATCTTTTTGATATGGTCAGTCCTCAATTAGTATATTGATAAAGGCCAACTGGAATCTAATGCTGGAATCTGTTGATTTGTATATTTGGTGTAAGTGGATTGTGGCACATTCCAAATAGACAGGTACTTAATATGTAATCTTGCAATTATTAATAAATGATTGATGAAAACATATTTGCTTCTGTTTGCTGATATTTTGTATTAAAAGTTTATATCTATGTTCTCATTCCATATCAGGTTTCCACACAGTCTCCAAACGTGAAGGTACTTACACAAACAACTTACACAAACAAGACTCTTGAACAATTGAGATAACTGCAGTATTCATGTTGTCACAGTTGTTTTTTTATATTCAAAATTCTGTTTCGCATTGTTTTTGTACCGTTTGACTGTTAAACCAGTAAACTTGAACAACAGCGGAAGATAAACATCGCGTTCTAATCGCTTCATCAAATACCTGAAGCGAGAATGACTACAAGAACTCGTCTCTATGGAAACACTGCACGCTAAAACAGGAAAGGCCAAACAACGCTAAGGAAATCCGGGTGGTTTTAACCATAGACTGTATAAAAACGGGTTTTAACACATCAGTCATCGTTTCATTTCACTTCTCCACGTGAGTATGCAGCGAATAGATTATTAAAGATAAAGAAAGCCTTTGTATTATGGTGTCATGTGCTGTATGCTGAATTACAGTAGTTTAAGAGCATGTTATTTCCTTAGTCCACGATTAGAATTCCTCAGTCACAGCTCATAGCTAATAACCGTGTATTAAGGTTGAATTACTGTAATATTATTATAATTACAATGCATGCAGTTTTATGGGCTCATAGTCAGAGACTACATGGAATAATTTTAGTTTTAAAATTCATTTGTCACACCGCATCTTAAAAGGAATGGCAACCAATTACAGGACCTAAGATATACACTTTCTATTTTTATTTTTTTACAAATTCCTCGAACACATTATGCATCAACCACACAACAGAGGGGTACGTAGCCATTCCATAGAGAAGGGTGATTCCATACAGTAGAAGAACCATTTTTGGTTCCCTAAAAAACCTTTCAGTTTTTAAAAGAGCCATTGTTATTGTGTGCAATGGAAAGAAACTTTTGTGCAATGGAAAAGTTCCATGGATGTTAAACGTTCTTCGTGGAACCACGGATGCCAATAAAGAACCTTTATTTTTAAGAGTGTAGCCAACTAAACAGATAAAAGCCTAAAAATCACTCTTGTCACCTTCAGATCAGATAGGCAGGGCCATCGCTAGTGGGGTGAAAGGTGGTGACGATTATAGGGGCCCACGGTGATCTCAACCGACTGGCTGAGGCCAGCCTAAAAAAGACGCTCGATCAGGACAGTTGACGGGCCACTGCTGCGCGTCTTCACGAAAGCTTATAATTTGCACGTGTTTTTAAGCCTTGCCGATTTAAACATTCAAAAGAGTGTAAAGCATTCAAACACAAGACGCGGAAAAGCTCAACTGAGTTCACGCGACGCGCGCCGTGTTCGGTGCACACGCAGAGAGCCGCGTCTCACACACACAGCAACACCGAACCGAGCTCTCCTTCGCGAAGTTCGCGTCCTCCTGCACCTGAACGAACAAATACAATTTGCCGTTTAAACAAACAGAAAAACATGTGAAAGAGCCCAATTCAGCACCCGCGGTGTTCTGGTGTTTAGGGCGCACGCAGAGAGACACGTCTCAAAGCGCTTAAACACCGAATTTGCCTCTTCTTGCTCTTGTACCGATAAATGCATACAAAATTATGTCAAAATACCCGTCTTGGAAAGTATGTTCGAAAAAAACACGCCTAATTTACTAGCTGCTGTCGGTGTCCTTAATGTGAATCCAAGAAAATGAAAGAACGAAAATCACTCACTGCTCTTGACTGAATTACTTTGTAGTTTTAACAAGAATTAATCCACAGTCAAACCAAACATTATTCAGACACCAGATATATTTTTTTACTAGTGGGTGCAGGACACTAGGCCTATAGTTAATTTTTGTGAGTATAGCAAAATAAAGTAAACTGTGACATATTATACCCAAAAATTCTTCATACAGTGGACTACCAGTGAAATTTATATAAAAAAATTGGGACTAAAAATTATTCAGACACTGTGACCTGACCATGTTTTGCTTAAGTGTTATAATGTGAGAAATGTTGAAGGTGTTTGAATAAATTTTGGTTTGACTGTATAATAAATTTTTACATTGAAGACTATGCAGTGTTATTTTACATTTCATTATTCGGTTTCTGTACCTGGACACCTACAAACTTGAAAAAACCTAAACATTGTGTAAATAGCACAAATAAATAAATAGAACGAACATACAAATTAAACAATTTCAAACAGGGCCCACTGGTACAACCTGCACCGGGGCCCCGCAAACCCCAGCCACGGCCCTGCAGATAGGTGTAGGATGGCCGGTACATCGCGGCATAAACGAAAGATGGCAATCAATGCCAAGAAGCAGCTGGCGAATTGTTCAGACCCCATTGAGCGTCTGAGGCTGCAGTGTTTGGCACGAGGGTCCGCAGGAATCAAGGGACTGGGCAGGTACAGTATGCATGAAGCGTGTTTCTTCATATAAACTGAAGTGCAGATATTTGACTGCAGTCTGATTTTCTCAGGACTTTTAGGATCATGGTTGATGACAATAGTCGCACACTGGACATGAAAGAGTTCCTGAAAGGCCTGAGTGACTACGGTGTACTCATCGAGAAAGAAGAGGCCATGAACCTTTTTCAGTGCTTTGACAAAGACGGCAGTGGATTGATTTTGATGAGTTTCTTATCACTCTGAGGGTAAATACACAACGGTGATGTATTCTTTTTTTAGACCAGTTTAGGCCAGTTGTGCTCATGTTATTATTTTCATTCATGTGACTGTAGCCACCCATGTCTAATGCCAGAAAGGAGGTGGTGCTACAGGCATTCAAAAAGCTGGATAAGACCGGAGATGGTGTGATTACAATTGAGGATCTAAGAGGAGTATACAATGTCAAAAATCACCCTAAATACCGAAACGGTGAGTGGACCGAAGACCAAGTATTCTGCAAATTCCTGGATAGTTTTGACTCTCCGGATGACAAGGATGGGAAGGTATGAAGATGCTGAAAACCTTGTTTTCTCATTGAAAACACAGTATCAAGCATAATAGTGTATTAATAGTACACAGACTGTCTTTAGAATAAGTTCTTTGGTTTTAAGCATTCACAATCACACAAAGTTCCCCCGATGGCGTCATTACAAGTCATTTTCTGAAGTATTCTCTTTGATCATGCTGTCTTCACACATCAGGTCACAAAAGAGGAGTTTTTGAACTACTACTCCGGCGTGAGCGCATCCATTGACACAGATATCTACTTTATTGTAATGATGAAAAATGCATGGAAGCTTGACTAAACTTCTAAAACATCTATTTTTGGGTAAAGACACTCAACTTTCAGCAAAAGTATGTCTTGACCCTGTTAATCATTTCATAATATATTTTATTTCATTATAAACTTTCATATATATATTAAAGTTGATAAAAAGTATATACACACATTTTGAGCACATGAGAGCTTAAAAGGAAATGGCACAGTTTCGACAGGGTTGAGTCTAAAATAAGATGGCATGTTTACCTTTGGTGTCTGACGAAGACCTGATGGTCGAAACGTTGCCGCAATAAATTATTTTTATGGAGCAGTTACATCAGTGTGCGGACAATACGTTTGTATTTTTGCTATAGTTTGACTTTTTTTTTTTGTCCTGCACCTGAGCCCTGTGTGGGTTTGTGTGCAACTTTCTTACACTTTACCTTTGGTGTCTAACAGCTATTAACGTTGAGGTTTTGGGAATCTACCTCACATGATCAAAAAAATCAACCAATTACTTATTGCACACAGTGTTTCTCACTCCAGACAAGCAGCTGCACTAATGAATGTATTGTTTTATTCCAGAATCAGCCACACCATCTAACAAATGCAGGTGGTGTGGTATTGTTGCCTGAGTCTTTTGATTGTGTGCATCCTCTTTATTTGGCTGTTGAAAGCTGTCTTTGCACCTCAAATACAAATTATGTTTGTGATTAATTCACTCCAAAATTTTTCTCTTTCTTTCCGGGTTGGGTTTATCCTTCTGCTATGTGGTTTTGGTGATGAGGGTCTCTGAAAAGGCTACCAGTTTGTTTTATAACAGTTTTCTCTTTTCCATTTACAGGTGACAAAAGATGAATTTTGGAACTATTACAGTTGAGTCAGCACTTCTATTGATAATGATGTATATTTTATTTTAATGATGAAGACTACATGGAAGTTATGAGGAGTTGTGCTTTTAAACAAATTGCACTTGTGAAATCAAAGCATGCTAGTCTTAATAAACCTGGCAGTACTGAAATTAGTTTTAAGGATATTAATAATGAATCTGGAAAATCAAATAATAGGAGTACGGTAGAAGCCTAAATTATGTGTAAAATGTGTGAGCTTTATCAGTGGTAACTGATTTTTAGGGTAAAATCACTGCATCATATTTGTGCTGAAAACAGTGTCGTATTTGGTGATACATGAAAGTCTTGTAATTCAGATTTATTTATGCATGCTATGGCAGATGATATTTTACAAAATGTGACTCATTTAATAAATGTTTTATAATGGTTATAAAAATTAAGTCTCTTCAGATGATTCACATGAAATGTGAAAATATATTCTACGGTTATGCTTGTTTTTTATACATTCCTTTATTACACATCTGTTTAATATAGATAACTATATATATAGACTACAGCTGAATTGTATTACAAAATTAGCATTACAAGCAGTTGTTTTTTTAATATACACAGAAAATATTTCTTCTGATCATTATAAATAAATCCTATAATCATTGAAAAAGTGCCACTTGAACTGTGTGTATTAGGTTTGAAAGTTGTGCGTGAGGTTAACAGAACCTCTGTTAACCTCTCAGCTTTACTCAGGTATATTTACAGATGAAAATATACATGGATAAATGTCTTGCAGAGGATACTGAGGCTAGCAGCAGTTACATTAGGTCTGAGTATATGTGTGATGACTTCAGAAATGTGGATTTCTCTATTTCTTATAACTCTTAATGCCTGTGTTTCTGAAACATTCAGAAGGAAATTGGCTACCAAAATGGAGACCACAGCTGTGCACGATGCTTGGTTGAAAATGAAACCTGTGGATGACTGCTATCATATGATATGTACAAACTTGGTAAGCATCAGAGCTACAAACTGGACATGATTAGCGACGTGTAAAAGTGCCTCATATATATGTAACAGGCTTATTGGGTTATTAAATGCATCATATACAATCTCAGTTAACCTTTTATCATATACAAACCAAGGGTCTGTAAAATCATGAGTGAACTGGAATTGACTTAAGACAGTCTCTTCATTGTGTTTTGAAAAGGCTGGACATAGTGACATAGGCTTCATCTTTACATTCTCGTCGAGGGGCCGTTGTGCTCTGAGAGCTGCCATTTTCTCTTTCTTTCAACAAATCTGGTTCGTCTAACAGTCTAATTTTAAGGTGAGACTGATCTCTTGGAAGCCATTCATCTGCTTTCATGTCCATTTCACTCACTGATGTGCTTGAGGAACTGGCTTGACTGTAGCGGTGCTCATCCAGGCCATCTTGAGGCTCAGGAGCAGATGGCTTTTCATCGACGTAATCCACACGGTGTATGAAGACATCGCTGAATATCTCAGGACTGAAAGTGAAAGGAAGACCCTGAAACCATAAAAACAGTCTGTATGAGGACGCGGAGTCTCCCGTGTTTAATCTTGCACAACCTCAATGAAGCAACAACACACATGATAAATTGAATTACCCTGTGCATTTGTGCAAGAGTTGCCTTCGGGTGTGGGATGTTTGGTGTAATGTAGTCTTTTATGCTGGATGAGAAAACAAATAGTACATGTTTTAAAAAATAATAAAATAGCTTCTTGTGTTTTTTGTTTTTTTAAATAAGGTAAAACACTCACTGTGTTCTCCATCGCAAGGTCCCCAAACCAATGATGAGCACCAGAACGACAAAGAAGGTGATGATGTAACCGACCTTTGGAAGATCAAAATTCTTTTCTGTGGTAGTAATTGTAGAACCTGTCATCATTTCCAGCATCACAATTGATCAGACATGATTAATAAAGGTTAAAATGTTTTTCCACATTTTTTTAATCCTAAAGCTATTTGATTCATCACAAACCAATAATGAACAAAAAAGTCCCAACAAGGAGTGTTTATCATACTTAACATAGTATAACAGTAGTATCTTCTCATGTAACAGACATCTGATCTCCAGTCAGATCCACTCACTTTTTATAGTGAAACTGGCATTTGAACTCCACTCACTCCAGTTGCCATCAAAAAACTCCACAGGCTTTGCTCTAACACGTGTGTAGTAAACACCATCTCCACCAAGTCTGTCCCTGCTGATACTGAAGTTCCTATATTTTATAGTGGGACTAATGGGCTGTAGAGAAAGAAAACATAGGTTTCATTTGTTAAATGTTTCATTTGTTAAATTCACATGTTTATTTGTTAAATGAACTCAAAATTATTTTTAGGAAAGATCAAGTCTAACAAACAAATTGTGAGAAACACCTTGTCAAGTTTGTCCCCCCAGATTTCCAATTCGAATTTAGGATTGATAACATATTCATGACTGTGTTCAAACCATATGAAAACTTCTTCTGTGTCTTCCATGTAAGTGGCAAGCTTAATTACAGGAGCTGGGATTTTGACTGCAAAGCCAAAGACACATTAGAAAGACTGACAGACAGGGAACATACATAGATAGATAGATAGATAGACTTGCCAATTTTTGACAGGTCGATATTTTCAAAAACCTCGTCTCCTATTTGTAGCACGTATTTTGCTGAAACGATCAAATTCTTAAAGGTAATGTCTCGTGGTCCGGAAGTAGCATTTGTACACACTTTTTTTAAACCTTCCATTTTGCTAAACAGGGGAAAAAAACTGTTATTTCCAGTTTAGTCAACATCAGGGCTTTGAACAAACATTTGTTTCACATTATATTCAAACACTCTAGTGACAGAAACGGTTTGTATTCATTTACAGACAGACTAAATACCAGAGTCTCGTGAATATGACCTCCTCAGTGGATTCGTCGTTGAGCGAGCAGGTGAGGTTACTTTGGTTGAGGGTCAAAGTGGATGTGCAGGTCACATCTTTATCAGACCCATCTAAAAGGAACCAAGAGTAAAAAAACAAACCGACAATTTTTTCTAGTCCCCATTAAGTCTCCACCTTATGTTAGTGTGCTTCAATGAAAACTAGCCTAAATGGTTTCACATGAATTTACCCCCAAAGGCATCTCTTTATGATCATAATCATGTCACTAGATAGTAGATACAGTCTAGCTGCATTTACAGTCATTATGCAGGAGTGCTTGCCAGCGATTTGAGTAAAGACTAAACTTATAATAACCACTCCCATTGAAAACATATTAAAAAAATTGAAAATAATAATAATCAATGGATTCTCCGTTTATTATTTACAGTCTAAAATCTCAAATTACTCACCATCATCTCCGCTCTCAGACAGAACCAAAGGACAGAAAACAACTAAAAGCATCCATAAAACACCCGCCATCTCTGATCCAGCAGTACAGGCATAGATCACTCACATCTTCATTACTCACACACTACTGACAAGTGACAGCTCACAGTGGTACTTTCAGAGGACAGAAGAAGAGAGAGAGAGCGGTAGAGAGATAGACAGTGAGATAAAGAGAGCGCGTCTCATTTCTTATTTGTGTTTCCTTTTCTTGCTTCCTTTCCACGTATCTTAACTCCACCCCCCTTTTTATAGAATCAGATTTGTGCCTTTAATTTTGAACATAACTTCTCAAGAAACTAATGAAAATCTAAACTGAAAATGAATAAAATGTCTGGGGGGAAAAATCGCAGGCAAAATCCTTGACTTCGTATTTGAATACACTGCATGCTTTGCTAACTGTTTTTCTCTTCTTTCTTTCGCCGAATTGAATTTTCAAATGCACTGTCAGAATTTTCATTTATGCATCTGAAGTTTTCGTTTACTCTCCCTGGGCTTTCGTTTGCCATTCTGGCACAAATCCCTCGTGGGGGGCGGGGCTAGCAGCGGTGGGTTCTCATTGGCTGGCGAGTTTTTGATTGACAGCTTCTTAGCCTGGACGTGAAGACGTCAGTGTTGTGTTGGTTACTAGTGCGAGTCAGAATCTGTAAGCGGCTTCCTATCTCATTTTAGTGACATAAAGATCTGAGGTTTTTTTTTTGTGTCTGTATTTAACTTATACTGCTACTTAGTTTACATAAGCTTTCAGGAGCAGTATTTGTCTGCGTGAGAGATCAAACACGAGAGAAAATTAAAGTCTAGGGAGGTTTAATTGCACAGGCCTAATGGTATAGGCTTTAGACTTTCAAGGGTATTACATTTACACAAAGAATATTTTTGTTGATAATTGTTTTTATCTTGAGGATAATTTTATTTAGTTGAACATTATTTTCTAATATTTAAAAAAGGAAATACATATTTTAACAATTACCAACACGGTTTTAATTGTGACTTTTAATAAAATACGACTTTATTCAGTTATACTGACATTATTATCACTACAGCATATGCACAAGTGAAAGTGAAAGTCTTGTATCAGTTATGTTGTGACAGGAAAGACCAGAACCCACAAAACACTTACTGCACAGTGTAGGCTACATGTAATGCACAGTGCTCATCATAATATACATAAATTGCTCAATATAAAAATGCACAAGTATATAATATACAGAATATGTCTATCCCTTGAGAAGTTCCTGTTACAGTATCAGTCATGACTGGGTACATTATGTGGTAGCTACTGGAGTGCAATATTACAAAAAAAAAACGACCAATAGTCCACCAAAAAAGTTTCTTTTATCATATGACTTAAATATTTTTAAGAAAAAATCCATCTCTGTGAGTCCATAATGCAAGTGCATTGTAACCCGTGCACTTATGATAGTTGGTCGTAAGCAATGGTTAGTAGTTAAAAAATTACGTACATGTTTCAAGTAACTTCGACAGTAAAACTGTCAACTTGAGCAGGACCCGGACTTTCACTTTGGACAAGTGGTGACCCAACACAGTACCAAAACTGTTTAGCATACAAAATTTAAAAAAAAATAAATAAAATGCCCATACAATCACATATGAAATTTACATGACAGGCTAAGCAAAATTTGACATTTTTAATGACTATATGAAAATTGGCAATTTGGAAAAAGCATACACAGCAAGGGCATATTAGCCAAATAACCAAGTGAGGATAAATTTGTGACAAAATACTGTAATTTGATTTGATGTGGTCTTTGACATCAGCAACAAAAGGCATAGGAAGGGTTTTGGTGTCCTATGTATGTATATATAATTAATTCTTGCTTCTATCTGCAACCGGATTTGAACAAACCCGCGACACATTTTTGGATTGCCACCCACCAGTTGAGGACCACCACTCTTTACTATACGTAACAGCTGTTATAGCAGTTACATCAAGTTTTGCATCTTAAAGGAGAACAGTCAGCACTTTATTTAGGTCAAACCATGAGAGACCAAAGCAGACAGAGGTTGTGGGTTTGACTGAAACAAAACTGTTGCAAACATTTTGGTTGTTGGAATGAAACTGATGCCTGAAAAAGGGAGACATGCTTACTTCCTCTTGTTAAATAAAGAGAAATAAAGCGTGTAACAACAACAAAACACTAATATTTGTTTATACTAGAACATATCAGAGATTGAAATAGATTCAGTTTAATGCATGAAAATGTTTTTATAGTAATAATAATCATTATTATTAATTATTATTGTTAATATTTAGACAATATTTCCAGTAACATTACCAAAAATGTTTGTCATGTTTTTTTCTCTTTTAGATTTTCAAGCATTGCTTACAGACTATTCGCAAGAAGTGCAGGTAAAGATGAAATGAAAAAGTCCTCTATCAGCACATACCTTCAATCTAAAAAACAAAAACAAGTGGTAACCTATTACAACCCACTTCCTGTCGCCTCTAGCAAATGGGTTTACGTAAAAATGAGGCCAGCACATCGTCAATCTAAGCTGCTATCTCTTCTCCTGTAAACAAAGTGTTCAAGTCACAGACAAAACTGGATTAATGTCTACAACAGAATGACACAGAAGGTTGATATTAAAAGTCGTTTAAATTAATCCTGCCATAAACTACTGCAGATTGTACTTTTAAAAATATCATGCACATTTAAAGGCTCCTGAAACTTGCATGAACTAATGACTGATTTCAATTAGAAGTCTTGCAGATACACAACAATCATTTCCTAGTGTTGCCTATATTAGTGTGATTGTGTTGTGGAGAGACTGTGGTTACCCAGCTGTAAATCGAAATATTTGCTGTACCTACAGAGTACACTGGCATTTGGTTATGATTCATGAAGTCTCAAATGCAAAAGAAAAAAAGAAAAAAATATTTGATTCGAAGAATTTCCAAAAATTAAAGTTTCAACCTTCCAAAAATCACAGTGCTACATGAGCAATACTAGATCTTCATGGGATGACTCTACAAGTGTTTCTGATCATTGTTGATACACATTGTTGATTCGGATTTTGACCCATCGAGTAACCACATAAATGGATGTGGTGTGGCAACACTGATAACCCTAAAAGAAATCAGCATTATGTGTTGAAACTGGCAGAAAACATGTGCTTTCTCTGGTAATCAATGTGGTAATTCAGATCTTCTCCTCCTAATGTGGACAAAGGTCATTTGTGACCAGTTTATTTCAATGTGAATGCTGAAGCATTTCATTTGAAGGCTACAAATTTTTGGTCAAATCCACCTAAAAGCATCTAATCTTTAAAAATTTAAATAATAATAATAATAATAATAAAAAAAAAACCTGTATAAAAATGTAAACAGTAAAACAATTATTAAACATAAACCTTTATGAAACAGCAAAAAATAAAAAAGTAACAATTATAACATTAAAAAAATTTACATTTATATATCAATAATTTGATACTACATATGTGCATGTGTGTAATGTTCTTAGTTAATTTATATTATATTGTACAACTAGTTTGTTGCCTATTGGCACAAATAATAGTAAAAATTGCAACAATTGTAAATAAAAAAAGTCAAACTATTGGTTTTGCAAACAAATATATATATAACATTAATGGCTGTGTGTTGAGTTATTTTGAGGAGACAGCAAATTTACACTGTTATACTGTATGTACACTCACTACTTTACATTGTAGCAAAGTGTCATTTCTTCAGTGTTGTCACATGAAAAGATATAATAAAATATTTACAAAAATGTGAGGGGTGTACTCACTTCTATTCTGTGAGATACTGTATATATATATATATATATATATATACACACCATGCTACGTGTACTGCGTTAAGCTAACCGAGACTTGTCATTTGCACTAATATATTGTTGATCTTTTGTTAGTTTTGACTGCTTTTATTGTAAGTCACTTTGAATAAAAGCGTCAGCTAAATGACTAAATGTAAATGTAAATGAACAATTTTTATACCCAGATATGTAAAATTATCTGTTGAATTGAAGATAGAAGCATAATCTTGGTTATTTTTCCTCTCTGATTCATTAAGTAACATTATAGATGATTTGGAGTGATTAACTTTATATCCAGATATTTTTCCAAAAGTTTCAGTGAGATCCAGGAGTGCGGGGACAGAGCTACTCAGATTTTTCAGGAACAAAATAATGTCAATAATACAGCTATTGAAGTTAAAAATAATACTATTGTTATAAAAGTAATAAGGTAGACCCTGCTGCTTGTAACTAACAACATCCCTTAGCCGTGATCTTTAGTCACAAGACTTCATTTAGTATTATTAACTGTGACTTATGGTATAAAGGATGTGTTCATGTGCGTTTTATCGAAGTTATAATTAAGGAATGTGAAAGCTTGAATAAACTGTGACAGTGGTGGTGTGATCTGCTTTAAAAAGTGTACTTCATGCTACAAATAGCATGTATAAATGTGCGAGACTGCAAAATCCTACTTACTGTTTGAGTGTCACTGAAAAAAAGACAAATTATATATGAAATATATACATAATTTCTAACTCCGATGTATCGGGAGTTTAAAAGCAATAAGACAAAGACTCTGCTCTGACTCAACTCTAGATAAGATGTTACAAATATGGTCGGTAGAGGGCAGTAAAAAATAAAAACAATCCTTAAAACATAAAAACCAAGGGACTGTGGCATGAAAAGTCATTAAGGTCAATGTAAAATTAATAGTCAAAAAATATACAATATATATATTTACTAAATAATACATTGAATTGAGTTTTACTTTATTGGCATTGAAAGAACTATTTCAATCCAGAAAGTGCAATACATGAGAATTTGACAGCTTAGTATACATTTTGAAACCTAAAACTAAAAGATTAGAATTACCTCTTTGAAACAAAATAGAGTATCCTGAATTGACATGATGCACTACTCTAGCAGAACAGCCCATTCTGTTGGCAACATACAAAATGAGGGGGAAATTGTTGAGATTGTATAAAATTGTACTTTAAGTAAACGGTGCGTAGTTATTGCTATTTGATTGCACGTAATCATTTACAGAGCTGTGCAAAAGTATAAAGTAAATTGTGATAATTGCTTACTTTCATTAAATAGTATCCTGGTAGTTTTGAGAATGTCTTTTCTGTACACCATAAAACTCATCTCAGTGTATAGGACGCCTCTTAAGATACATTTCTTCATTATACAGTACTTGCACATGCCTTCCAGCACATTCTAGATTCCACCAACAATCACAGGATTATTTATTTCGACAGAATATGAAATATCCCAGGTCAAACTTCCTTCATCATCCTCATCCTCTCCGCTCTACATCCTTCAACTGGTCATGGTCACTTTCACGATCTGCCACATTTGCTGGCCCTGTCATTCAGGGTCCCAAGTCTCTGCATCTGTTTCTTCAACACGTGGGGAGAAAAAAAGCTTAAAAAGACCCTGTTTAGAGAGTCCAATCCAGATTGGACACAGGCAAGAGCCACTGCAATGCAGAGATCTCCTGCTTCTTTTTGCTAGAGGTTGTGAGAATGAATCTTGGCAGCCGATTTTAAAAGTTCTCCTAGAAAAAAAAAAAATGGAGATGGCTGTGTTGCTTCAGTGGGAGCCCACGAGATGAAACTGTGCTCCAGCACAAGCAAGGGAAATAAAAGACACTTTTCCATTACAAACACAAAGAAATCAGTGCATACTAATACAGACACATGAGTACGGACACATACATCTCGCATTAGTGTTTCATGTCAGTAGCCCAAAACCCTTTTATTTAATTTAGATTAAACTTATTTAATCATAAGAATTAGTCACAGACAAACAAATCCCAATCCAAATATAGTGTTTTAACTTTCTATAACAATAGCCTTGCTTGTATTAAACGGGAGCCTAGAGAGAACTGGTTGAATGTTATAGAAGAAAAGTCAAAGCTTATTTACACCTGCATCATTTAGACTTAGTATCCCCCTTATTGAAAGCGTGTCTCAACACCACAGTTAGTCGGTCATGGAGATTGTCCGTCTTGTTAAATGTGGATACTGTAAATCCCATACGTATGGTGGTGTTAATATGTGGGTTAGCAGATCTGCGACGGGCCCGCTGCAGGCCGCAGGTCTGACTCGGTAGAGCTCAG